>NC_090326.1:31977036-32275068 GCF_035084215.1 Heptranchias perlo
AATTTGAGGTGTATTTCTACAAGGTACAATTTAATATTCCAATTGCTTTTGTTATCCTGATGTCACTCTTTTTGGATGGCACGGCAACACACATTCAATGGAGGGTATCATTCTGTACACTTAAAAATGCTCTTCACTGTCATGGAGTGTACTGATCTACTTCTCAGCTAACCAACACTTCTGCTAATATACATTCTTATAAATGATCACGTGCAAAGAGTTCCACCTTACTGATATTGAACCCTACCATCTGTGGTACTAAGCTCTACACATTGAATAAATAAAATTGTACAAGAAGGAAATGGAAAATACAGCGTATTAGAATTAAACAGTGGTGCTTTGAGCACAAAAGACTTACAGCCGTCTTGCTTGGTGGTAGTTTTTTGTTCCTCTTGGGTCTAGATTTTGTATAATGCTCCAGTTTCTTTACCTCTTCTGAGGGTAACTCAGTCATCATACTACTGGGCCGTGATGACCTTTCTTGTTTGCTGTAAATGCCTGAAGCAAGGGCGGACTCATCAAAATGGACTGGGATCTCCTCCAGAGCCTTATCTAGGTCAAACTCCATCTCTGTACAAACAAATGGGATTACTGGGACTCTCACATGATTCTCAAATATTTAATAGGAATACTGAACAAACTTAGTGGATGTA
The DNA here is from genome assembly GCF_035084215.1 of Heptranchias perlo. Lineage (NCBI taxonomy): Eukaryota > Metazoa > Chordata > Chondrichthyes > Hexanchiformes > Hexanchidae > Heptranchias > Heptranchias perlo. The sequence continues at coordinate 31,977,690 of NC_090326.1, forward strand.
GCCGCTAATAGCAATACCCCATTAGCACTCAATCTGTAATAAAATGAGTGACTGACTGAACATACATAAACAGAAAAATAACCGTAGCTTTAATCAACAAATTAGTAGTATGTAGGGTGCCACAGGAGTATTGACAGTACCAGAATTCATTACTAAAATTAAAGAAGCAATACTAATACAATTTTATCTTGTCTTATTTAGCAAGTGTTTAATCTTTCATACATAGAAAATTAATCTAAACAAATGGACCCAGATAGAAATTTGGGGGACAAAGGACTCCAACATTATCTCTTAAAAATATGTTTTCCACACAGCCACCATGGAAGGTGGTGATTTTGAGGCAAGTAAAGCCTTGTTTTGGTAATAGATCTGAGTTCTTCTGAAGGAGGGAAGCCAAGTTGGTGAATGAAGAAAAAAAAACACAGAAGAGCTACATGCTCCAAGTCAGAGAGAGCTGAAAGACATGTAGGAAGGAGCTTCAAATATTGTTTGGCTTTAGCAGGCAAAGAATGAGGAAGATCACACCAAAAGGTAGGTAAATGTTAGTTGACTCACCATACGTATGGTCATCCTCATTCTTTAAAAATATTTCAACTTCTACATCAACTGAATATCCTGCCAAATGAAGCAAAAACATCTGGGACATTTAACTGCCATACAGTGCTGATCAGGTAGTCTTGCCCACCCCAGCCGTCTATAAGGGTCTCATTCTGAACCATACCTTGATTTTTACAAGATGCGCTAAATGAAGATCTAGTTGAACACGAGGAAGTTTAAATATACCAAATGACAAACTCTCTGCATTAGATCAGAAAGAGTTTCAAAGGAAGCAGTTAGTGTGGGAACTTTGTGCATGGAAGCTGAATTGCATTCAAACAATGAGAAAAACCATACCTAAAGCTGGTAACCTAAGAATCCTCTCCATTCATTCAACCTCCACAATCAAGTGAACTACACTGGATATAGATAATTTATAGCTTCATCAGACAAAAGTCCTAGAGTCTTCAACTGAAAAATTCTTTCGGTGATAGTTAGGTACCTTGTAAATAGAGGGGGGAGTAAGAGGGGAAAAGAGAAAGAGTTAGGAAGAGATCAAGGTTTGAGAAGGTTTTTTTTAAGGTGGAGTGAGATGTGGCAAAGCAGGAAGATTTAGGTAGAGACGGTAGGGAGTGATGGCTGAAGGCTCTACCACTGAGGGAGGAATTGGCATAGTGGGCCAGAGTCAGAAAAGTAGAAGATACTAACTACAGCGTGGAGCGGAGAAGTTTGCAGGAGCTACGATGGGACAAGGCCATGGGGATACTTGCAATTAAGGCCAAAGATGTTAAGATCAACGAGGCAATGGGAATTGGTAACACTGCTGGAGGTACAGGGTGACAGGAGGTAGGGAGGAGAGGCACGGCAGCTTGGGCAGGGAACATGACGCAATGTGTAAGCCAAGAGGGACAGCCTCTTTGAGGAAAAAATGTCACCAGTGAAAAGTTGGGTTTTGGTCAGGCCCAAGATTATCAATGGGGTCACTATGGACAAAGTGAGCCTTGTTTGCAAGAAAGTATGATTTCCATTTAACACTCGAGAGGTAGATGAGCTGAAGTCTGGAATCAAAACCAATACAAAAGTACAACTGGACACAATAACAGTAGCACTGATTTATTTGAACATATCAACTATATAAAGAAAAAACTATTCAGAATGTTGTCAGAGAATAGGTCTTGCTCGATAGTTAAAAGGTACAGTGCCTGCCTGACAGTCAAGAATCAGCTGAAGAAACCCAGGGGACAGACAGCTGAGGGTCTGGAGGTCAACAGTAGATTGCAGCACACCAGCTGCCTCCTTGATGTTGGGCCCATCAGGCACGGTAATATCTGGCTTTATACTGGATTGGCCAAATGCCAAGCAAAGTAAGGTAGCACTATCAGCAAATCATGACATCCATTAACACTGCAGGCTGAAATAAGAGCAAACAGAACAATCTTCACAGGAAGAAATATAAAGTTGCAAGAAACCACTGCCTTAAACGGGTCCAACATTTGGCTTTTGTCTTGGATACAATTTAGTCCAGTTGCACGTGTGTATTGGTTTTGATTCCAGACCTCAGCTCATCTACCTCTCGAGTGTTAAATGGAAATCATACTACCAGTCTTAACTTCTTTAATCATTTGCCCATCTCCAGTTCTAAACACCCCACCCCCCACCGAGGTCTCTGCGCTTCTCCAATTCTGACTTCTTGCACATCCCCAATTTCGTTCGCCCCACCACTGGTAGCCATTCTTTCAGCTGCCTGAGCCCTAAGTTCTGGAATTCCTTCCCTAAACATCTCTCTCCTTCTTTAAGATGCTCCTTAAAACCTACCTCTTTGACCAAGCTTTTGGTTAGCTGTCTAAATATCTCTTTATGTGGTTTGGTGTCAAATTTTGTTTGAGAATGCTCCTGTGAAGTGCCTTGAGATGTTTTACTATGTTAAAGGCGCTATATAAATACAAGTTGTTGTTGATCTGCTAACTTCTGTTGGCATGAAAATTAAGTTATGGGGGTGGGTCACTGGGAAGATCTAAGACAAGTTATGCTAAACTTTTATAAAACACTGGTTGGGCTTCAGCTGGAATATTGTGTTCAATTCTGGGCACCACACTTTAGGAAGGTGGTCAAGGGCTTAGAGACGGTGCAGGAGAGATATACTAGAATGGTACACAGGATGAGGCACTTTGGTTATGTGGAGAGACTGGAGAAGTTGGGGTTGTTCTCCTTAGAGCAGAGAAGATTAAGGGGAGGTTTGATAGAGGTATTCAAAATCATGAAGGGTTTTGATAGAGTAAATAAGGAGAAACTGTTTCCAGTGGCAGAAGGCTTGGTAACCAGTGGCACAGATTTAAGGTGAACAGCAAAAGAGCCAGAAATGACATGAAGAAACATTTTTTTATGCAGCAAGCTGTAATGATCTGGAATGCACTGCCTGAAAGGGTGGTGGAAGCAGATTCAATAGTAACTTTTAAAAGGCAAATAGATAAATACTTGAAGGGAAAACATTTACAAGGCTATGGGGAAAGAACAGGGGAATGGGACTAATTGGATAGCTCTTTCAAAGAGCTGGTACTATGGGCCGAATGGACTTCTCCAGTGCTGTACCTACTATGATACTATGAAGTATTGCACCCCCTAACATCCAGCAATAACCAAATGTGGCCTTGAGTTATCTGAACATACAAGGAAATCCACTTAGGCTGAAAGTTAATGATTCTGGAAGTGGAAAATGGCTTAAAAACGATGATTAATTTTGCAGAAACCTTTTGCAAAGCTATCCAATGCAATGATGTAAATTCACTAGCTAAAGGGACTAGTTAATTCTTCATTATGTAGAGATGACAGTGGAAATTGCTACAGAAGATGAGAAAAAGAACTGTAGTCGTTAAACATTTACATACAGGAGAGAGGAAGACAATGTGATTAAGATGTCATCCTTTAAAAGGAAGTGAGTGAGTTCCATGTACTTTCGCCTCCATTTGATGGTGCAGTATTTATTTCTGTGTAAAGATTGGAGGAGTAGCATTCCTGCTGCTTAATACCACCTTATCTACCTGTTCCGCCGCCTTCAGATCCCTGAAGGCGGCGGAACAGGTAGATAAGGTGGTAAAGAAGGCATATGGGATACTTGCCTTTATTAGCCGAGGCATAGAATATAAGAGCAAGGAGGTTATGATGGAGCTGTATAAAACACTGGTTAGGCCACAGCTGGAGTACTGTGTGCAGTTCTGGTCGCCACACTACAGGAAGGATGTGATCGCTTTGGAGAGGGTGCAGAGGAGATTCACCAGGATGTTACCAGGGCTGGAGCGCTTCAGCTATGAAGAGAGACTGGGAAGATTGGGTTTGTTTTCCTTGGAGCAGAGGAGGCTGAGGGGGGACATGATTGAGGTGTACAAAATTATGAGGGGCACAGATAGGATGGATACTAAGGAGCTTTTTCCCTTCGTTGAGGGTTCTATAACAAGGGGACATAGATTCAAGGTAAAAGGTGGGAGGTTTAGAGGGGATTTGAGAAAGAACTTTTTCACCCAGAGGGTGGTTGGAGTCTGGAACTCACTGCCTGAAAGGGTTGTGGAGGCACGAACCCTCACAACATTCAAGAAGCATTTGGATGAGCACTTGAAATGCCACAGCATACAAGGCTACGGACCAAATGCTGGAATATGGGATTAGAGTAGACAGGGCTGATGGCCGGTGCGGACACGATGGGCCGAAGGGCCTCTATCCGTGCTGTATGACTCTATGACTCTATGAGTCACATCCTTCCCCACTGCAATTATTGGTCTTCAACATTTATTTCATTCCTGCTGCTTAATATTCTAAAATAGGTTGAGAAACTAGTTTTCAATTTATTTGCAAATAGTTAATATTGGTACATAAATATCAGCTTTCTCAAAATCATGATGTTGTATTTTTTTCTCAGTATAAAATAACGTGCAATAAATTGAATGACAATTTTCTCCCAATCTATGCAATTTCTATAAGTATGCATTGTAGGCTGTTAAATAAATGTATTTATATTTTGTGATAATCTATTCACCATAAACTTGCAAATGGTCAGGTTTAGTTTTCAAATAACTGCAGTACTATTTGATAGAGGATATCTCAAAATATTTGACCAGAATTTCTATTTTATTCAAAAAGAGCTATATAAAATGTTCATCTTTAAGTTGCATTCTGTAATTTTCTAATTGCGTTTGCAAAATATTTGATTTTGTTTTTAAGGAATCAAATCTGAGAAATTAAAAATGTCCACCATCTCTCTCAACAAATTGCACACAGATGAAAACCACAAGATGGTGCTGTTTACACATGAGCACTTCCCCAGTCCCCAGCAGGAAGTAAAACCAAAATATTCTCCAGTGAGAATGGTGTGACTCGTTACAAATAAATCTATAGGTGTTCTGTTCCATCTGAAACTTAGGTACTTACGAAATACTTGAGTTACACTAGAAAAAGAAACCCCCCCCCCCACCCCCACCCCCAGTTACTACAAAAAGTTGATGGTTTGTCAACTCAGTATTTGTCCTAAAATTACTTGGGAAAATTACCACAACTGTAGCCAAGCTCTTTTATTTAATTAACCTTGGACTTATTTTCTGGAAACAATTCCAACTGTTTTCTGAGAATTAAATTCTTCAGCAACATGGAAATATTTAGAAAGCTACGTTAAAAAATATATTTTGTAAAGTAACGGTGATCAAGTTGGTGTTGAAATGATTTAGATTTTACTTCCAAAAGAAAATAAAGTGAACATGTGCATATTCATTTACCAAATGCTCTGGAAACAGGGCGAAGCATTCTGCTGTGGATACTTTTCCTCTTCGACTTGGGAGTCATCTGCCACACAAAACATAATTCGAGTTAATAATTAAAGCATAAATAATATCCTCAAAGGCTGCATATTCGTAGCTGTATCACATGCATGGTTTTAGAACAGAAATCAAGTACTGGCTGAACTTGCTTTTAGGTGCTATGAAATTCAAATTTAAAAGAAAAATCACCTGCACCAAGGATGTGACAATAGTACAGTAATTGTCCTGGCCAATATTTATCCCTCAACCAACACCTCCAAACAGATTACCTGGTCATTATCACCTTGCTGCTCGCAAATTGATGGCTGCCGCGTTTCCTACATTACAACAGTGACTACACTTCAGAAAGTACTTCATTGGCTATAAAGTGTTTTGGGATGTCCTGAGGTCGTAAAAGGTGCTATATAAATGCAAGTCTGTCTTTCTTTAAAATGACTTGCAAAAACTTAAGACTTTCCCATAATATTACGCATAAGTTTAGGAAGACATATGATGGGGACGCACAAGTCGTTTTCACGGACAAAAAAGGTAACATTTCTGAAAACAGGACTATTCGTAATCTGTATTGTACACGATGCACTCTTGCCTTCTATATTCTCGTATCAGACCAGATTCAGTCGGTCAGTTCCCACAGAAGCCACACAGTTGAATTTAGTATTGCATACATTTAATAGTTAACTGCTGAATGTTCAGTGTTTTTGTTTGTAAAATGGCTCACTCCCAAATACATACATATGCTTTTAAACTAGCTTTTCCGTTCATGCAGCATTCAAATCGTCAAAGTTTTTCATTTTATTTAGAAATTTCCTACGTGACATGTGAAGCACAAAGTAGAAATTATTGTAGCTTTCTGCCTTAAAATCAAAATCTGCTGACTGAAATCAGTGTATGGTATTGCTTGGAATGAAATGCAGCATTTCCCATTATATGTATAGCATTCCTCATTCTTGGAATGTAGTTTAACTTCTATGCACAAGTAAGCACTCTGCCAAATGGCGAAAACAACTAGGAGGCTGTCCCTTTAGAAGTCTGACACCATAAGCAGCCGTTTCAGTTAAGTTGCCTTTTCCACAGGCTTGTAAATCAGGGACCTGCATTGAAATCATACTTCAGCTCTTGATTGGAGGAGGTAGCAGGGACCAAGGTAAAACAACAAGGATGACTGAATGCATTGAAAACCCAAGACGTATCTGATAAGAAAGACAACCAAACAGGAAGGGAAGGAGCTCTGCATATAAAGACTCAATTACAGTCATGAAATACAGAACTGCATACCTATGGCCCACAGTTTAGCCTTCAGCTGTTCAGTCTCCACTTACAATTGAAGTATACCAAAATGTAACTACTGGTCAAGAGAAACCATGGCTTAATGATAAGATCAGCTTTGAGCAACACTATAGCCAATATCTGTTCAAATTGTCAATTCAAGGCAACTATACTTAAGCTGAGAGAAACCTGATTTATAATCACCCAACATGTGGCCACCTACAAGCAGAATGAGGTCTTACCTATCCTGATTGTTGCTCTGTAAATACACTCTACAACCCAATTCGCTAATCTGCATTTAGGGAATTTACTCAAGGCTTCATTACCAAACAAGGCAAGCCATTGCTTGGAAGGCAAATGTCTTTTGTCCTTTTGAAACAGAACACTAGACACGATGGCAGTTAAAACCTTAGCTCTCGTTTCCTTAGGCAAGTGAAACATTATTTTAGGCAAAAATGATAGATGTATCATGTAACCTCCCTGTACAAATACCAAATAGGATAAGGGAGGCCCCATCAGAAGTGCATGGAGTGCTCTGGCTTCCTACAGGATTAAAGAAGCAGCAAACTAGCAGTCTTTAAGAATTTAAAGGGTACAACAATCCAAATGGGGCTATCACAAGTTTATTCAAATCCCAGGTGATGCATTAACTGCCCAAAAAAGTTTGACTTTCCAGCTGTCTGATGAACCCAAATCCATCTGGATGTTCATCAACTGAACGTCCCATTAGGGAATGTGGTAAATGGCAATAAATGCCATGTGTACCATACGTCATCTGGTGACAGATTCTGAGGAAGCAACTGTAAACGTTGAAATAACTGAACTGCAAGGCCCTAATGAACTGTAGTTGTAGACCTCGTGCCGATGCAAAACTCTTTTTCATTTAGTTCTGTAGGCTTTTCAGATAGAAGGCTTTTGAAATGCCAGTAACACATTCAGTATAGCAGAAAAAAAACTTCTGTTAGTCTGCACATCTGAGGACCAAAGCTTTCATATAGGAGCTCTGAGGAGCGCTTTGCCATGGCTATCACTTGAACTGTGAAAACAGATCCTGCCTGTATGAGGTTTGAAAGGGTTGAACAATTTTCAGAGTGAGAAAGTCAGAGCATTAAGTTTTCCCAAATACTAAGATAACTGTGACCTTCTTTGTCTGGATCTCATATGTGAAGTTCAAGGCTTTTAGATTCAAGATGGGTTGGAAGCCTTCTGCCCTCTGGGGTGGTCTAACATAAGGTGTTGAACCTAGAGTTTTCCTGGTTAATGGTACCTTCTCTAATGCCCGGGAAAAATGAAGTTTCTGCAATCCCAAGTGTTCTTTGGTAGGAACTCTGACTGGGAAAGTCATCCTTGGAACCTTGGAGAAGGCCCTGGAATTTGGAAGATGCTGCTTCATTCTCCCTCAAGCAAGCTCCATTTTTAAAAAAATTAAATACGGGTAAATACGAAATTTTGAGATCCTGATCCAGACGTGCCTGCAAGGTAGTCCTTCTCTGGGCTGCAGACCAATCTCCTACATCAAAGGGCACTGGTTGCTACTTTGTGCTAGAGCTCAACAACCTGGATACTGTCAGCTTGGAAATAGTCCCCAATAAAAATGAGTTACAGTGACACTGTTCTGTGTCAACTATTTGTGAATGAACTTAACCAAAGGGCCCTAGTTTCATTTTAACGACGCTTTAAGCATAAAATCTTTTATTGCGGAGAGACAGCCTCTGATTTTTTTTTTGAGTTTGGGGGGGGTGGTGGAGGTATGGGATTTGTGTCTTGTATGAGAAATTCCCCATACTTGCACTATGTGAAACACAATGGGGTAAACTCCATGAAGTTGCGTAAAGAGGATGGTCCAGTGTAAGTCCAGGTAAGTGACGGAGTTTAAAACCAGAAATTTGTGGGAGAAAGAGAAATCTAGGATGAGATCCTTGCTTGTGTTAGCGTTCACTGGGATACACAGGTCCAACTCAGAAGTATTACGGATATTGCAGTCGCCGTATGAAACATGCCCAGGCTTCAAAACTTAAGGGAGCAAAATTCCTCTTCATAGTCTATGAATTACAACAGCCAATAGCTTCGGCCTTATTGTTAAATATTAACTTTTCAGTAAATGCAGCTGGCTGGCCAGTGATTCACGCCAGCAATGGTGCCAGTAAGGGCAGAATCCTCTCGAAATTTAGCTATGTGTGAAGCAAGGTCTCACATAGCTGAGGATTTGGAAATAAAACTTTCTTTTAAGGCAATAAAAGAGAATCCCGGGTCCGGAAATCCCCCTCCCCCCCGACTCTCAATGCAAGCAATAAGGATGTTTAAGGATGTTCAGGGTAGCGCTATTAGATTTTGTGGAATAAGTTACCAGGAAAAAACCATCGGGAGGACATTGGGAGAACTCACTGTTCTTCCTTGAATAGTGCCATGGGATCTTTTACGTCCATCAGCAGGGGCAGATAGGGCCTTGATCTCATTTGATAAACAGCACCTCCACCAGTGGAACACTCCCTCAGTATTGCACTGAACAGTAGCCTAGATTATGTGCTCAAGTCTTTGGAGTAGGGCTTGAATCCATGACATCGGAGGTTTGGGGTGAGCCAAGGCTGACACACAAGCCCTACCTTTTTAAGTCTTTCTTCATAACTGTAGTTCTTGTCCTCTGCAAGATGAAGGCCATTGATGGGAAAAAAGGGCAGTGATAAATGTTCATTATCCCTCAGCAAAGGAGCATATAAAAAGAGCATTTTTGTTTATGAGTAAACTACTAAATGCTCAGTTTTTTTAATAAACTAGTTGTTGAGGGGACAATTTATTATTTATAAACTTAAAATGTTCAGTTTATAGCAAGCCTAATTTTAAAAACAAAGTGTAATGAAATCATTTGAATTTGCTGAAAGCAGGATACTTATGTTTGAAAAATGAGCAAGCTAACAACCCAACTGAATAAGTGACTGAGCTTTGCTTTTAAATATGAATGGAATGCAGAGATCATTCTTGATATGACCATCCTAATATCTTACAAATAGAGGCTGCGTACAAAGTCAAGTTAAGACAGTGCAGCACTTCAAAACAAAAGAGTTACCAGTGGTTCTGCCTGGCCTGTGGAATCTTGCGTGTACAAATTATACCACAAATGGACCACTTGATTTAAAAAAACTCAAAGAATTTTAGGCTGGCTGGAACAGAACCCGTGGATGCAGATGTGGTATTTCTAAATAAAGGTTTCACACCAACATTACCAACTTGTGACTCACTCACTAGTTGTACACCTGTGTTGTAAAAATATCATAGGCAAGCTACTGTGCATCCACTTTATAGCGAACAAGACTGGTTAGTCACAGATGCTGGAAGGTACAGATAATATGGATGTAAGCAGGTTATTCTACTTAGACTGTGATTGTGCAGTTGGAAGACAAAGGTATTAAATTGGCAAGCCTGAAGCAAGATTACAGATTAGACGTTATTCCTCTTCTCACAGTAATAGAAAGTGTGCTTGAGATTTCCATCAAAATAAGTCAACACTTTGCAAATTAACTCCTTTCCAAAGTAGCTGGACTAATACTAGTTATGAAGGTGCTGAAAAATACAGGCACAGATGGACCACTGCGGCTCCAGTCCTGTCCTGGCATGAGGAATGTCAAATGAGGTGTATAGACAGTGTTGAACAGTACTACACTGACATCCCTTGGTTTGACTGCCTTCTAAGACTATTGAGAGATTTCACTGCATCTACTCTTTGATGCATTTTCTTTGATTAAGTGTTTTCTGCAGGAGTTTGAATAAATGAGCGCTCATGATTGTGCATATTATACATGTTCTAATGGAAGGAACAGGTTTGATGCACTTTTATCATTTCCTAGTTACTAACTTGCACAAGTATGGTTTTCCTCAAACTCTGAATGAAATTTAACTTTAAATACATATGAATAGGTTATGATCCAAATGCAGTGGGACACTGTCTCTAAGAGCCTGAAGCTAAAAAGCAGTACTGTTGATTATGTGCAACTTCCTTATCACCGCCCGTAAATACAACAATAATAACAACTTGCATTTATATAGCGCCTTTAATGTCCTAAAATGTCCCAAGACGCTTCAGAGGAGCGTTATCAGGCAAAATTTGACACCAAGCCACATAAGGAGATATTAGGAAGATAACCAAAAGCTTGGCCAAAGAGGTAGGTTATAAGGAGCGTCGTAAAGGAGAGTGACGTAGAGGTTTAGGGAGGGAATTCCAGAGCTTAAGGCCTAGGCAGCTGAAGGCACAGCCGCCAATGGTGGAGTGAAGAAAATCAGGGATACACAAGAGGCCAGAATTTGAGGAACGCAGAGATCTTGGAGGGCTATAGGGCTGGGAGGAGGTTACAGAGATAGGGAGCGGCAAGGCCATAAAGGGATTTGAAAACAAGGATGAGAATTTTAAAATCAAGGCGTTGCCGAACCAGAAGCCAATGTAGGTCAGTGAGCACAGGGGTGATGGTGAGCAGGACTTGGTACAAGTTAGAATAAGGGCAACAGAGTTTTGGATGAACTCAAGTTTATGGAGGGTGGAAGCTGGGAGGCCAGCCAGGAGAGCATTGGCTAGTCGAGTCTAGAGATAACAAAGGCATGGATGAAGGTTTCAGCAGTAGATTAGCTGAAGCACAGACGGAGACGGATGATGTTATGGAGGTAGAAGTAGGTGGTCCTGGTGATGAAGAGGATATGTGTTCGGAAGCTCAGTTCAGCGTCAAATAGGACATCAAGGTTCCGAGCAGTCCAGTTCAGCCTCAGACAGTGGTCAGGGAGGGGGATGGAGTCGGTGGCTAGGGAACGGAGTTTGTGGCGGGGACCAAAGACAATGGCTTCGGTCTTTGAAGGAAATTTCTGCTCATCCAATACCGGATGTCGGATAAGCAGCGTGACAAATCAGAGGCAGTGGAGGGGTCAAGAGAGGTGGAGGTAGGGCTGGGTATCCTCAGCTCACACGTGAAACCTGATGTGCTTTAGGTTGACGTCGCCGAGGGGCAGCGTGTAGATGAGAAATAGGAGGGGGCCAAGGATAGATCCTTGGGAGACTCCAGAGGTAATGGTGTGGGAATGGGAAGAATAGCCATTGCATGTGATTCTCCGGGTACGACGGGATAGAGAGGAATGGAACCAGGCGACCGCAGTCCCACCCAGCCTGACAATGGAGGAGAGGCGTTGGAGGGGGATGGTGTGGTCACCCGTGTCAAAGACTGCAGACAGGTGGAGAAGGATGAGGAGGAATAGTTTACCATGGTCACAGACACACAGGATGCCATTTGTGACTTTGATAAGGGCCGTTTCAGTGGTGTGGTGGGGCGGAAACCTGATTGGAGGGATTCAAACATGGAGTTGCGGGAAAGATGGGCACAGATTTGGGAGGTGACAACACGTTCAAGGACTTTGGAGAAGAAAAGGAGGTTGGAGGTAGGGTGGTAGTTTGCGAGGACAGAAGGGTCAAGGGTGGTTTTATTTCCTCAAGAGACGGGTGATGACAGCAGAATTATAATCTTATTCTGGCAGCGGGTTGTGCTATCATAATACAATTGAATTTGATATTAGGTTTGAGAGGCAGAAGGGAGAGTCACAAACCAGGGTTTTAATAAGGCAAACTTTGAAGGACAGCCTTCCAGTTCTCAGAACTTCTCACGTGACATCTACTGGCACGAAACCATGAACAAAGGCACTTAACTACAGGAGACCAATCGTTATAAGGTAAATACACTACATTTGCAAAGTGCGGGCAAGTGTCATGCAAGTGAACGTTACTTGGTCTGAAGTCATGGGATCAAACCTCCAGGAATACGTCTAATGGGAGTTGGCAACCCGAAGCACAAGTGGAAACTTGGAAACTAACTAATACAAGTGCACCTCAAAGCCTTGGCTCAGTGGTAGCACTCTCGCCTCTGAGTCAGAAGATTGCGGGTTCAAATACCACTCCAGAGGCTTGAGCACAAAATCTAAGCTGACGCTTCAGTGCAGTACTGAGAGAGGGCGTCACTGTTGGAGGTGCCATCTTTCAGATGAGATATTAAACCGAAGACTTGTATGCCCTTTTAGGTGGATGTAAAGTATCTCATGGCACCATTTCGAAGAGCAGGGGAGTTCCCCTGGTGTCCTGGTAAACATTCATCCCTCAACCAACACCTAAAACAGATGATCATTGCTGTTTGTGGGAGCTTGCTGTGCGCAAATTGGCTGCCGCATTACAACAGTGACTACACTTCAAAAGTACTTCATTGGCTGTGAAGCGCTTTGAGATGTCCTGAGGTCGTGAAAGGTGCTATATAAATACAGGTCTTTCTTTCTTCTTTCTTAAAAGCCAGTTGCAGAATGGCATTGGTAGAGGTCCTCCATGTTAGGAAAATGTGACCTGTCCACTCATGGAACTGAGCTCGAGAGAGAGAGTGGGAGGGATTTGTCAAAAGAAATGCACAATCATCCTTTGTTTCTCAACATAATTTTTTTAACGTGCAAAAGTAAGCTTATATAATAATTTTAAACAGACTAATCATTTTATATACAAGATCAATTTTCATTCTAGCACATAATCAAAAATAATCGAAGCACAGCTCTGCCTTCTCTCATGGGGCTTCCATGCAACACAAAAGCAAATGAAGCAAAAAAGGCAAACAAACTGCCCAAGTGTAGACTGCAAACACAGGAATACTTACACTGGTACAGCAGAGAGTCTCCATGCAGCAAAAGGAGAAATCAGAAAATGGAGGAAGAGAAGACATGATGAAAATGGTTTTGTATTTCAGAAAGAAAGTGTAACCAGCACAAAAGAAAATACACTGCAGCACCATTGTGTTTAACATTCAAAGCTTAGAGAATCAGAAAATGCACAGACAGCAACACATTATAAAGTAGGCTTTGTTGACCAGATTTAAGCCATGACAAAGAAAATTATCAATACACCAATATTCAATATGACCAATAAGTTTAGCAAATCAAATACTGCACCAGACATTGAAATTCTGATAGAAGCATTCACATATAAATGCAATTTCTAAATTAAATATTTGGCTTAGTTTCTCCCCTCCACAAGGGAATGAGAAGGTGACCTCACTGGTGCCATTCTGAACTAGTTCATGGGGGCGCTGGGAGGGGGAGGAGAAGGCGTGAGATAGGTTGATTAATTCATCCTTTCCGGAAGCACTTCAAGTCCTCTCAGCACCTCTCTAGAAAAATGCTTCATGAAATGTTATTATGTTCTAGAAAAGTGAAATGATTTTCAATGCAAATTAAGTGGTTCCTCACTGAGTGGGGAAAACCCCAGATTCAAACCCATTTCCTTCCACCTTGTGGTGCAGTGAGTCAAGCACAGAGCTCCAACCGAACTGTGCTGGCTGTAACACTGCATCCTGTGCATTAAGTCCTGCTTGTGCTGAAACTCCAAATGTTAGACCTTATCTTTCTATTACTTAGCATATCATTGCAGCTATTATTCACATGATATCATGCATTATTTGTAAAGCTGGAACAGTATAACTGCAAGCCCAAATCAGATTGTGCTGATTACAATGTCCACTTTTAATTTCTCCCTGAAATAAATTTGCCTCTGCCATCAAAACTGAAGTTTACCCATCCACCTTTAATCTGCTGCCAAAGAATCTATCCTCAAGGGGATTAGGTCATGTTCTAAACAAACGATCCTTGTCATGGCTAAAGCAGATGTGCTACTGGATCTGAATGTCCAGTTATACTACATTGCAGCAAAGTGGTTCTGGCTTTACATTGACTGTAAACTTCTCTATCAAGGCCCACACTGACTCTGAACAAAGCAGTGAAACCGCCCCCTCCCCCCACCCCCACTCAGCGTTGTCAGACTGAGCCTGGACTCTGGACTTAGGCTGCATTTACACCATAACTGCAGTGTTGGTGTCAAGTGAAACAATCTAAACAATGTAAACAACCTACATTGTAGTGTAAATGCACCTTGTGACAATCTCCAAGAGACTAACAGATGGAACTCATTATTCCCCAATGGAGAACCTTTACTCCTCTTCCACCCACGGCAGGTAAATTAGATGATGCACTTAAAAGTGAAGTATTACAAATCATTACCTCAAGGAACCCAAACCTCCATTAAAATGTCATGATGATCTGGAAAAGTGAATTGATTTTCAATGCAAAATAAGTGGTTCCTAATTTGGACTAAAGACAGCAAATTGAAATTCTAGCAGTCTTATTTCTGCAACTGTCATGCAAGTGACAAGCATATATTTTCAAGCATTCTATGGTCACTTATGTTTTCAAAACACAATCCAAATAGTTTAACTTTAAGCCACTATTGAAAAACCATCAATTTGCCTCATCAAGCATTTCAGGATCCTGAATTGAGTATTATAAGAATTAAATTACACAAGCAGCAGAACAATTTAACAATATTCAAATCAAAAAGTAATGCATTTCGATTTACGCTGCTCTGATGTTTGCCTCGCACAAACGGCAGCTCGCCCTCAACCTCCCAGCTATTTTTAAGAACTTGCTGGAATTGCATGTTAATTGATCATTAAATTCGCCACAGAAAGTTAGAGCTCATACTTAACAGCGTAAGTACCCTTTTAACGGTGTGATAATTGTTAACACAATGTCAATCAACCTCTCCAGCCCAGAAAGGGAACAATTTAAACTGTTGAGTCTCATTCCTGCATGTAGTAAATTTTTCTTAGAGATTTAAAAAATTTCACTTTTCAATTTTTTTTCTTACTTTTCCTTTCTGTCTCTTTTTTCTCTCTTTCTTAATCGAATCTTTCTTTCCCTCTTGATTTCTCTTTCTGTACCTGATTTGACTCTACTTCACCCTTCTTCTCTGTCGTTCCTCTGATCTTTCTTAATCCTTAAATCTCATTGGTTAAGGAGATACACTGTTGGTCCTGTCATTCACTAAGGTCCCAGAAGACCCGATGCCCTCGCCACATCGTTATCTGCTCACATTGCCAGGAAGTTACCGCGCAAATTATATTCGAGCTGAAAGGTGCAGGAAAAAGTCTAACGGCGCATGTCGCAAGATGCCCTGCTCCAGCAACATTTGGCCCAATGTTACTACTGTTGTGGAATGTGCATTCCACTCTTCAGTGCTGCCCTGGTGCCTTTGGACAGGATATACTTTGCAAACTTTGAGTAGTAACTGTCATTATATTTGCCTAGCATGACCATTTGCATACTTTATCATCACAACCTAAGAACTGACTTTGTTTAGTTAGTCCAACAACCTCTTCAGACATGCAACAGTCCATTTATAATATTAGTTATTTAGCTTTGCAAATATCAAGAATATTGGTCATAAAAAGCCAATCTAGCCCTGGATCCATTATAATTTCCACAATAATAGGTAAATTGTGTTCATAAAAAGAACTGACTGAGTGAGAAGGTTGTCTGGATCTTACTATTCACTGCAAATCTGCTCTTAAAATGATCATCTTCATGGACATTTGGATCTTGAAGCACGCAACACTACCATGCACATAATTATGCCAACAGGCTCTCTGGATCAGTGCATGCTCTGTCAATTGATGTGCAAACAAAACAATTTTTATAAGCAGATAAAGACCAACTAGGCCAACAAGACGGTCCTTTTTCCATAGATCAACCTCACTCAACTGTCTGCTCACCATATTCCTCAATCACTACTTCCTTTGGCAAGGCCTCTGATTGGCTCGAACTCCATCTGCTTTGATGATCTTTCCTCGTATTTATTCTACGAATCTATTATCTGGGGTGAGAAAGTTCTCCCTTCTTACTCTTAACTATCAGCTTATGCCCCATGGTATTTGAACCCTTAATCATAGTGAACAATTTTCCTGGATCAATTCGGTCATTTATGGCCTTTAACAATCTTGAAAATTTCAATTAGGTCAGCTTGAAGTCTCTTTTCCAAGGAAAATTAGCTCAAGCTCCTGAAAGTTTCCTCAACTTAAATCCTAATGCCCAGAATTATCACCTCTGTACCCTTTGAAGAGCAATACCCTCTCTATGATGAGATGATCAGAACTACCCATAGAACTTGAGATAAGGTCTGACCAATACTTTCTACTGAGACCTTACAGCCTCTTTTGATTTGTATTGTATATCTCATCCAACGTACCTCATTACCTTATTTGCCATCTTTACTGCAGCTAAGTGTGTTGCTGAGAGTTTCATAGATTTATTCACTCTAACCCCTAGAGCTCTTTTGTTATGTGCACGCAGTATAGCTGTTTCATTTAATAATTCTATTGGTTCTTTATCCCTATTATTATTATACAAAAATGTATGACTGAACCAATGTGTAAACAAGTGTATAAAAAGTCATAGCCTTTAAAACAACTAAAATAATTAAACAGTTAACCGCTTAATTTCCTTAATTTAACTTTGGTCAGATAAATGCATAATGTAAGGTTTAGAATTGGCAGTAATAAATTATTGAGCTATTTCTAACTATTCCATCAAAAAATGTTAAATTGTTCGAACTTTACAATGATCAATGAACTGCAAATATATTTAGATAAAAGTAAAAATTGCTTTAGTTACTACATATTTAAAAATTACGGAATTGAAATCAATTAAGACAGGTATAATGGAAGACAGTGATCATCTGCAGGCTCAGGCATTACACAACCAAGATCAGCCCTGTCCCCACTTAGAATCTATGTTGTGAATCATAGAATCTATGTGCAAGCACTTATTACAGAAAACTGGATGGTGATCAGGAAGAGAAGATTGGTTGGTGTTTTTTCCTCCATAGCCCAGGGTCACTGAGGCAAGATGTAATTACTGTACTTCAGCTATGGCTAACTCAGTACTATCCAGGGATCCAACTGAGGACCTTCTTAATTTGTATGGCTCAGTGCCACACCAAGTGGTGTACTAAACACATTGAATTATTGAAAAAATATCCTTACAGAACAAAACATTTCTATAATAAAACTTGCAATAAATAAGGTACCCAAAAGGCCAAGACCAATTGAAACTAGTACAGCTCAAGAATGGTCAGAAATGTGTAGCCAAAATGTTTTCTTGTTACAGTACTCACTTTTCATGACAGTCATAGCTTTTGCTACAGCTCATTTAATCTGTTATGCATTTAAACTGTTCATTGAAAACAGCTCATATCTTACTTAAATCAGTTTGATGGTATTATGATTGATGCTGCATTTGTTCAATTGTTAAGAGGAGATTGTATTTTTAAGTGAGCATTAACTTAATGCACTATAAACATCCTGAGTGATGGACCACTTCATACAAAGTTATGTCTGACAGCAGCAAAGACAAGTCATTCCCAAATGGCCAAGCTCCATTGTTAAAAATGGCAACAGAGTGATATAAATCTTTATAATTAATTCAGGATTACCTAAATCAATAGCATTGGAAATACATGTAGCAAATAACGAAGCAGTGTGTCTGAATTTATTGACTGAAACCACAAGTCTATCTCCATAAGCTAACACTATGGAAATGAAGGCTTGGAGAATAATACAGAAAACACATTTCAAAGTCCACTAGAAAACTTGCAACCAGAGAGCACATTTTTTACAGCCCACCCCATGAACTTAGAAACCAGAGCCCAGTGTCTTAAGAGATTGTCCAGATGAACTCAAGAAAGCAAAAGAAGGCCATCAAACCCACCAGTCAAGTATGGTGCAACCTCTACAGCACCTGCCCACCCCTTAGCAATATGTTCTCCCGGGAGAGGCGTGAAAAAAAGTCAGAGAAAAAACACTCCAGGCAATTCAGGAAAATTCCTCACTCACCCCGAAGGCAAGCTCCTGGAGAACTCTGCTGCTCATGACTCATAACAACCTTAACTAACTAGTAGGAATGTAGGAACATAGGAATATTAGGAACAGAAGTAGGCCATTCAGGTTTGTCTGAAAAAGTGCTTCCCAATTTCGTTCCTGAATGGCCTAGCTCTAATTTTACGAATATGCCCCCTCGTTCTTGATTCCCCACCAGAGGAAATAGTTTCACCGTATCTACCCTATCAAATCCTTTTAACATTTTAAACACCTCGATTAGGTCACCGCTCAATCTTCTATAGTCAAGGAAATAAAGCCAAGTTTATGCAACTCATAATTTAACCCTTTAAACCCCACTATCATTCTGGTGAACCTGGGCTGCACCCCCTCCAAGGCCAATATATCCTTCCTGTGGTGCGGTGCCCAAAACTGAATACAGTACTCTAAATAGGGTCTGATCAAGGCTCTTTACAATTGAAGCACAACTTTCTCCCGTTTGTATTCCAGTCGCCTTGAGTTAAAGGCCAGCACTCCATTAGCCTTGTTGATTGCTTATGTGCCAAACATTTCAAGGGAAAAGAGAGAGAAATATTTTTTTAAAATATTCTATCAAAGCATAAATTCCTTTCCCCCAAACAGTAATTCCAGATGAAATACTGAATTCAATCATCAGAACAGTGCTAATATGAACCAATTCAGAAAAGTACAAAACTCCCCTTGCTTTGGGTATGTCAATTCTCTTAAAAAAAATTGGTCATCTTAGAGAGTTTGGTGTCAAAATTTGGTGTGCCTACATTTCATGGGTTTCTGCTTCAAATGATGTAACTGACATACAAGTAGCCCCACACCCTGACAAACAATCATAGTTTCTGTGATAGCCTGGAAACTTAAGCAGCATGGGATCATCAACATTTCTAGCATCCTTTCTTTGGTGGTTGGGGTGGGGAGAGGAAGGGAACACAGATATGCTACTATTGCAAATCAAGGAAAGTTTTTCTCACTGACCCAACAAGCACCATTTGTTCTTTGACTGAAAGCTGTCCTTGGGTGCTCATTTTTCACATTTTTTTCAATAATGGAAATCTCACACTGAACAAACCATTCACTTCCTTTCAAACTGCTTAATGCTCTCAAATATTAGACGTGGAACTAACTGAATGTATAAACATACGCAACACTTTTTAGACAGCAATTTCTAGACAAACATTTTGGATACCAACAACAGCCGGAGTAGTTATATCACCAAGAATGAGTTTTTCTCTGGTTTTGAAAACTCAATTAAGCAAATTCAGTATGGATGGGGAACTCACAATTATCTCTGTTGAAGCACAATACCGTCAGCAAAGCATCAATGCAAGTGGCTATTTCATTAGTCAACTCACATTAAATCTGAGCCGCACTTAATTGCTGTCTAAACACATAAACCCAGATTTTGCTGTACCAGAGCATCTAACGGTGTCTGCCGTTAGTTAGACTTGCCCATGCCCATTTAGGTTTTACATTTTTTGCGTGGCAAGTTGCTGAAAGTGCGATCTGATAATATCACAGCGAGGGAAACGGCATCTGGGACCTGAGTGAACAGGGCAAGCAACAGGGTATCTCCTTAACCAATCAGATTGAAGAATTGTGAGATTAACAGTGCAAGGACTGAGAAGTATAAATTAGAGTGGGTGAATTCAATGGCAAATCAAGTACAGAAAGAGAAATAAAGGGAAAGAAAGATTGGACTGAGAGAGAGAGGGAGAGAGAGAAAGAAAGAAAAAAAGAGAGACAGAAAGGAAAAATAAAAAAAATACTTAAATTTAAAATTTTACATTTTTAAAATCACCAACAATTAATACTTGAAGGAATGAGACTCCACACTTGTAGTAGTTAATTTTCAGTGTCAGAGGTTGACTGGCAGTAATTAACACATCACATCGTTAAAAGGGTACTTAGACTGAAATGGTCAAGACTTACATTATTCACTTGGCGAGTTTAGTTCGTATCTACGCAAATACAGCGACTTTATGCCATTCAATACATGTCAGTGGTGAGGCAGACAGCGAGATGCCGTTTTCGCAAAGCTAACGGCGGAGCGGCACAACTTGGACAGCAACTTTTGGATATTCGAGTTTAACTGTGTATCTGCCCCTTGCCTGAAGTTGCTGTACCATTTACGCATAAATAACGGCGAGCACTATTAGCCTCACCATTATTTTGACAGTAAATTACGGCCCAATGCATTAGAAAATAATCACTGCTCAAGACTTCAGATATCTGAAATGACTGGTCACAGATATGATCCATATATCTTATACACACAATTACAGGACGACTAAGTGAGTTAATATTTATTACATTATTCACTTGTTTTTCCTATAACTAGAGACTTGCTTATTCAACATAAACAGAAGTCAAGCAGCAGCTCCGACCTGCCAGAACCTAGGTTAACTATGTGCATGTCTAATTCGTAGGCAACTTTCTCCAAGAACAAAAAAAAAACAGGTAGAATCAAAACAGCATGACTCACACAGTGCCATGATATTTTATCCTGCATAAAATATTCAAAAGTTAGTGACTTCCGTCCGAAAACCACTCTCAATCAGAAGGCTCTATAAACAACTCTTTAGCCGTCAAATTAATTATTTCAATTAAGTGAGGCTCAACTAAGGAAAACTTTAGTGATCACAGCTTGGAAACGGTGTCCATCAGAAGCAAACAGAAACTAGTTGAGAGTATTTTAAGAACCACCTTCACTTATAAAATTATTGTGCAAAAGATGCTTTAAGACTGCACTGCAAACTGCTCTAGAAGTCCTTGGAGAGCATCAGGATAGTTTCTGTTGTAAGCTGCACGCTCTAATGCTGACTACACGAGCTGCTGAGGCCTGAGACAAAAATCACACTAACCTTGTTTTGATAACATGCATAATGGTTTCTGCTGCTTGGAAACCCCCCAGAATGTGGCTGTGACATGTTGGTGATGTATACACTGCCAACATGTCCAAACCCATCAAGGTGTTGAATTACATTCATTTCACTAGGAATTTTGTTTCAACACAGTCATTGCAAGCTGTCGATGTTAGTTTGCTTTAAATATTTTTCCAGGTCTACACAGACAAATAGAGTTGTCGAGGGACCGTTTTATTATTTAGCTCTTCTCACTGATATAAATGAAAAGCAGAGTCTTGTCAGTGCACAGTACTGTGGTGGATAAATAAGACACTGCGCTCATTGTTTATTTGTGTTACCATAATAAGGTTGTCCAAAACATTAAAAGTGTGAAGTGCATTTATTTTCCATACCCAAAAGATAGCATTAACAGCCTCACACAAGGCAAGCAGAAGGTATCAACAGGAACAAACAAGTTCCATGGTGACTATTTTTAAAAATGGAATTTACTTATTATTTTCTTTAGGACAAATGTGTCTGTGACTGGCATATGTTTACATCAGTAAGCACACTATGCAAAATGAACAGCTAATGCCCAAGCAGTATATTGTTGCACTATTGAGCTTACCATGCAGGTATCAAGTTCCTCTAGCCTCTCCAATTCGGTCAGTTCCTCTGCGGTGACAGCAAGTCGCTTTGTTGGCTTCTCTTCCAAAACTTCTATTTCTATGGACTCCTGTCGCGGTAGTGGCTTTCCTCGCTTTGTCAGATGGTTGGCCTATTGTAGGAAATGTGGGCATGAGTTGCAAGAAAGGAAATACACTACCACCTGCAAAATATTTCTTCTTGTTCATGTTCTAGACAGCTGTGCCTGAAGTATGTTGCTCTTGTATGATAATATTGGTATTATATGTGTTACTAATAGCCGATATTCAACCCTTTCATCAGTTGATATAGGCATTATTTCAACTTGCTCATCAGGGAGTGCCCAAGCAAGACTTAGTGTTATCTTGGAGAAGGTAAAATGCCTCTTACGGTTGCATCATGCTTAAAGGTTTGAAAGGTATCAAAGTTTGAATAGTTTAAATGTGTTACAACTTGAACGCCAGCCAAGTATACAACACAAAACATTACTTTCAACATGACATATCCTCATGTAGAGCAGGTGCTTATGAAAGTGTATTATTACACAAAATAAATCTCTTTTATGATGCTGTTTTTTGAAGTTGCACAACAAGGAAATGACCATTAAGGTGTTATTTTACATAGTTCCTCATTAGCAGCAAAATCATCAATAACATGTATTGCACAGTCATGCAGTACAAAGGGAGGGGGGCAGTGTATTTAACAGCAATCTCATCCTAAACAATCTTTGTGCAGTTTTGCTAGCAATTAATAGCATGCCGCTAACATCAAATTACTGCAACACTCAGTAGGCAGTTTTGGATTCTACTTTTATTTAAACTGCCACAATTGAAGCCTGTTAATTGATACAACCTGGTGGAAATGGTACTTAATCATTTATCAGATAACCCCCAATAACAAAATGCAATTAATAATATATAATACATGTGGAAACGGTGGTGTGCATAAAGTTTTGGGTGACATCTCTAGTACTGACAAGTGTGGCACCTAATGTCATTATTCTCTGTGGTATAGAAGGTTTGCCTACATCACACTCCCCTTTCT
Source organism: Heptranchias perlo (assembly GCF_035084215.1). Classification (NCBI taxonomy): domain Eukaryota; kingdom Metazoa; phylum Chordata; class Chondrichthyes; order Hexanchiformes; family Hexanchidae; genus Heptranchias; species Heptranchias perlo. The sequence continues at coordinate 32,000,565 of NC_090326.1, forward strand.
ACCAGACCTCAAACTAAATCTTAATTCAAAAATGCAACATGACTGTGGTTCTGCTTATTACACCTGGGGCCTTGATCACTCTAAAGCCTCTCAAGCCTATTTAATTTCTATCTATAACTTCTGTAAACCCATTATAAAAGCTGCTAAAGACAACTTTAATGTGTTCCTGTCCTCCCAGCAGCCACCACTTCTGCTTCATTGCCAAAATGGTCTTTCACAACGAGTGAATCATCCTTTCCACCCCTCTTATCCCTGATGATACAGCTGATAACCCTCCAGCCCTCCTGATGGTACAGTTGCTAACTCACCAGCTCTCTTCCCAACCCCATAGTATAGTTGTTAACCCTGTCTCCAGCCCCCACCCCACTGCTGACGGCACAGTTACTAACCATCCTGATGTTACAGTTGCTAACTCGCCACTCCTCTTCCCTGCCCCCAATAGTACAGTTGCTAATCTCCAGAAGGCTAATATTTTTTGATTTCCTTTTTTCCCTCCAACTCTAATCTCGAGGTTGTTAACCAAGACCATCTCTTCGTTGCTCTATCCTGTTTGGCCATGAAAAACATCAAGTTTTACCCCCAAGTTTGTCAGCTACTCTGATCTATCGACTCAAATAAAACCTCCAATAATTAACTATCATTCCCATTCTCCTCAAAATATATGCTTCTGAAGTTATTCTAGTCCTACGTCAGCTCTCCAATCTCACTTCCAGAACACCTTCCCTTATCCTGGGAAATCTGCTTGTCTTCATGTCATACATTTATAATCACCAGCCATTTATCAGGGCTCGTTTTGGAGTTATCCATTGCTTTGAAAGTTGGCCCAATCGACGATTGCCAAAATGGTTTTAAGCATGAGAGACATAAGAGACTGTTAACAAAAATAAAAGCGCATAGAATTGGAGGAACCGCATTGGCTTGGCTACGGCATTAGTTAGAAGAGTAAGGATAATGGGTATCTACTCAAATGGGCAGGATGGGACTAGTGGTGCCCCCAGGGATCTATACTAGTGCTGCAGCTTTTCACTATATTTATAAATGATTTAGATGAAGGAATAGAGAGCCATATATCTAAGTTTGCTGACAACACTTAGTTAGGTGGCACAGTAAATAGTGTAGATGGGAGCAGAAAGTTGCAAAGGTTCATTGGTAGAATAAGTGAGTGGGCAAAATGAGTGTGGCAGATGGAGTTCAATGTGGGAAAGTATGACATCATCCACTTTAGACCTAAGAAAGATAGATCAGAGTATTTTTTAAATGGCGAGAAGCCAGGAACTGTTGGTGAGCAGAAAGATTTAGGGGTCCAAATACAGAAATCACTAAAAGCTAGTGGCCAGGTACAAAAAATAATTAAAAAGGCTAATGAATGGCCTTTATCTCAAGAGGGCTGATATACAAAGGGGTGGAAGTTATGTTACAGCTGTACAGAGCTCTGGTTACATCCCATCTGGAGATACTGCATTCAGTTTGGACACCGTACCTCAGGAAGGATATATTGGCCTTGGAGGAGATGCAGCGCAGATTCACCAGAATGATACTGGGGCGAAAAGGGTTAAATTATGAGGGCAGGTTACATAAACTTGGCTTGTATTCCCTTAAGTTTAGAAGGTTGAGGGGTGATCTAATTGAGGTCTTTAAAATGATAAAGGGATTTGATAGGGTAGATACAGAGAATCTATTTCCTCCGGTGGGGGCATCCAGAACAAGGGGGCATAATCTTCAAATTAGCGCTAGGCTATTCAGGAGTGAAAGCAGGAAGCAGTTTTTCACACAAAGGGTAGTGGAAATCTGGAACTCCCTCCCCAAAAGGCTGTGGATGCTGGGACAATTTTCAAAACCGAGATCAACAGATTTTTATTAGGTAAGAGTATCAAAGGATTATGAATCAAAGGTGGGTAAACAGAGTTAAGACACAGATCAGCCATGACCTAATTGAATGGCGAAACAAGCTTGAGTGGCCGAATGGCCTATTCCTGTTCCTACATTCCTTCCTATGTTCCTATGGCTGTTTAACTGGCAAACTTTTCTTTTATTCGTTCATGGGATATGAGCGTCGCTGGCGAGGCCAGCATTTATTGCCCATCCCTAATTGCCCTTGAGAAGGTGGTGATGAGCCGCCGCCTTGAACCGCTGCAGTCCGAGTGGTGATGGTTCTCCCACAGTGCTGTTAGGGAGTTCCAGGACTTTGACCCAGCGACGATGAAGGAACGGCGATATATTTCCAAGTCGGGATGATGTGTGACTTGGAGGGGAACGTGCAGGTGGTGTTGTTCCCATGTGCCTGCTGCTCTTGTCCTTCTAGGTGGTAGAGGCCTTGGGTTTGGGAGGTGCTGTTGAAGTAGCCTTGGCGAGTTGCTGCAGTGCATCCTGTGGATGGTATACACTGCAGCCACTGTGCGCCGGTGGTGAAGGGAGTGAATGTTTAGGGAGGTGGATGGGGTGCCAATCAAGCGGGCTGCTTTATCCTGGATGGTGTCGAGCTTCTTGAGTGTTGTTGGAGCTGCACTCATCCAGGCAAGTGGACAACATTCCAATAACTCTCCTGACTTGTGCCTTGTAGATGGTGGAAAGGCTTTGGGGAGTCAGGAGGTGAGTCACTCGCCGCAGAATACCCAGCCTCTGACCTGCTCTTGTAGCCACAGTATTATATGGCTGGTCCAGTTAAGTTTTTGGTCAATGGTGACCCCCAGGATGTTGATGGTGGGGGATTCGGCGATGGTAATGCCATTGAATGTCAAGGGGAGGTGGTTAGACACTCTCTTGTTGGAGATGGTCATTGTCTGGCACTTGTCTGGTGCGAATGTTGCGTGCCACTTATCAGCCCAAGCCTGGATGTTGTCCAGGTTTTGCTGCATGCGGGCTCGGACTACTTCATTATTTGAGGGGTTGCGAATGGAATTGAACACTGTGCAATCATCAGCGAACATCCCCTTTTCTGACCTTATGATGGAGGGAAGGTCATTGATGAAGCAGCTGAAGATGGTTGGGCCTAGGACACTGCCCTGAGGAACTTCTGCAGCAATGTCCTGGGGCTGAGACGATTGGCCTCCAACAACCACTACCATCTTCCTTTGTGCTAGGTATGATTTCAGCCACTGGAGAGTTTTCCCCTTGATTCCCAATTGTTGCCTATGTGATGCAACTCTGGAACTCTGACTTTAAAAACTCAGTGAATCATCTATCATTGCCTGGAACATCTCCAAAGCCTGTCACTTTCTAAAGCCTGTCACAGGGTATAGTACTGTGCACTTCTAAGTAGGTTGCTAACTTACAGGCTCCTACCAAAGGCATTAGGATAGGTGACCAAAAGCTTGGTCAAAGAGGTAGGTTTTAAGGAGCGCCTAAAAGACGGAGCAAGAGATAGAGAGGTGAAGAAGTTTAGGGAGGAAATTGCAGAGCTTAGGGCCTAGGCAGCTGAAGGCACAGCTGCCAATGGTGGAGCGATTAAAATCGGGGATGCACAAGAGGCAAGAATTGGAGGAGCGCAGAGATCTCGGAGGGTGTAGGGCTGGAGGAGGTTACAGAGATAGGGAGGGGCAAGGCCATGGAGGGATTTGAAAACAAGGATGAGAATTTTACAACTGAGGCGGTCCCGGACCGGGAGCCAATGTAGGTCAGCAAGCACAGGAATGATAGGAGAACGGGCAGCAGAGTTTTGGATGAGCTGAAGTTATGGAGGGTAGAAGATGGGAGACCTGCCAAGAGAGCATTGGATAGTCGAGTCTAGAGGTAACAAAGGCACGGATGAGGGTTTCAGCAGCAGATGAACTGAGGCAGGGACGGAGACTGGTGATGTTACGGAAGTGGATGTAGGCGGTCTTGGTGATGGAGCGGATATGAGTGGAAGCTCATATCAGGGTCAAATAGGACGCCGAGATTCAGCCTCAGACACTGGCCAGGGAGAGGGACGGAATCAGTGGCTAGGGAATGGAGTTTGCAGCGGGGATCAAAGACAATGGCTTCCGTCTTCCCGATTTTTAGTTGGAGGAAATTTTTGCTAATGTCGGACAAGTAGTGTGACAAATGAGAGGCAGTGGAGGGGTCAAGAGAGGTGGTGGTGAGGTAGAGCTGGGTGTCGTAAGCGTACATGTGGAATCTGACATTGTGTTTTTGGATGATGTGGCTATGGGGCAGCATGTAGATGAGAAATGGGAGGGGGCCAAGGATAGATCCTTTGAGGACTCCAGAGGTAACGGTGCAGGAACGGGAAGGGAAGCCATTGCAGGTGATTCCCTGGCTATAACTGGATAAATAAGAATGGAACCAGGCTAGCGCAGTCCCTGGACAACGGAGGAGAGGCGTTGGGGGAGGATGGTGTGGTCAACCGTGTCAAAGGCTGCAGGCACGTCGAGAAGGATGAGGAGAGAAATTTTACCGTGCTCAAAGTCACAGTTGTGACTTTGATAAGGGTCGTTTCAGTACTGTGGCAGGGGTGGAAACCTGATTGGGCACGGATTTGGGAGGCGACAACAAGTCCAAGGCCTTTGGAGAAGAAAGGGAGGTTGGAGATGGGTTGGTAGTTTGCCAGGACAGAGGGGTCAGGGTGTTTTTTTTTTGAGGGGCGGTGATGATGGCAGATTTGAAGGGGACGGGGACAGTACCAGAGTAGAGGGAACCATTAACAATATCAGCTGGTATGGGGGCCTGGAAGGGAAGTTGGGTGGTCAACAGTTTGGTGGGAATAGGTTCGAGGGAGCAGGAGGTGGGTCTCATGGTCAAGATGAGTTTGGAGGGGGCATGAGGAAAGATAGGAGAGAAACTCGAGAAAGATGTGAGTTCAGGGCTAAGGCAGGGGGAAGCTGTAGGGAAGTTTGGCTTGGTGGGCAAGAGGAAGGGAAAGAAGCAGCAGAGGTAGCTGAATGGATGGTCTTAATCTTAGTGACAAAGAAGTCAATGAGCTCCTCGCACTTTTCATTGGAGGTGAGGGTGGAGGGGGCCAGGGAGAGGGGTTTAAGAAGATGGTTTGTCGTGTAGAGAAGCCGGGAGTTATCTTTGCATTCCAGGATGCTCCTGGAATAGTGAGCAGTTTTGGCAGAGGACAGCAGGACCCGATAGTGCTTTATGTGGTCCAGCCAGATCTGGCGAAGAATGGCTAAACCAGTTGTCCGCCATAAACTCTCAAGTCTGCATCCCTTGGATTTAAGAAAGTGGAGGTGAGGGCCATACCGGGGACCTACTAGGGTGAGAGAGAATAATAATTTTAATGGGGACAAGGGCATCAAAGATGGAGGTAAGGGCGTGATTGAGCAGATTGGTAGCTGGAGAAATGTTGTGGTGAATGGAAGGCCAAAGGCTAGAGAGTTGGGAATTTGAAAGTGCATTTGTAAGTTACTTGGGGGGGGGAAGAGTTTTTTCCAGGGGCAGACACAGAAGGAAATGGGTTTGAGACGGGGAAGGGGGATGTGGGTGGAGAGGGATACAAGGAAGTGATCAGAGATGGCCCTACTCGTGATTGACAGGATGGGAGTAGTGAGGCCATGTGAGATGGCAAGGTCGAGGGGGGGCCGTGAATATGGAGAGGGGAGTTTCTATGGAGGGTGAGATTAAGGGAGGATAGGAGGTCAGTGAACTCAGAGGAGAGGGGGCATGATGGGTTGAGTTAGAGGTTGAAATCACCGAGGATGAGAAGTCGCTCGGTACAGAGGCTGAGGGAGGAAAGTACTAAAGATATCTCGGTGAGAAACTTGGCGTGGTACTTGGGTGGGCGGTAGAGAACGAGGATTTTAAAGGAGAAGTGAGAGGGGTGAAACAAGGTGAGATACTCAAAGGAAGAGAAGATGCCAGAGGAGGACGGGGATTGACCAAAGTGTGATTTGGTGATAAGGGCCAAACCTCCACCACGGCGGTCTGGGCGGGGCAAGTGGTGGAAGATATAGCCAGGTGGGGAGGCTTCATTAAGGGGGAAGGTATCATCACCTGACAGCCAGGTTTCCGTCATGATGAACACATTCTGGAGGGAGATGCAGAGAGGGGCGGTGATAGCTGATCTGCTGGCAGAGTCCATAGGGTCAGCGCGGGAGGTGTGACAGGGACAGGAAGGAGATTGAAAGGATGAGTCCCCAGCTGGCGCGCTTGGCGGGAAAGTCCATGATAGAGTAGGATGGGGCAGTTGGGTTGCTGCTCATAAGGAGGCAGCGATGAGTGCCTCGATGGGCCCTTCGGAGGATGCCAAGAGAGGCAGAGGGAAGCTGTCAGCTTATCTAAGACGGAGTCAAGCCTGGGACGGCATCAGGAGAGTAGGAAAGTCGAGGAGTGCTGGAGGGTTGGGGTAGGGATTTGGGGGGCGGGGGTGGGGGGGTGTTGCAGAGTACCTGAGAGGGGAGAAATGAAAGGAGGCATGGTGACAGGAAAGAGGGGCAAAGAGAAAAGAATTTTTAAAAAAGTGAGAAAAGGGGAAATAGAAGCGATGGACTCGGGTCCAGAGCAGCAGCCCAAACACGCACGTGAATGGACACTGCAAACTCAAGATACATAGGTGTGGTTACATAGTAAGATTGGGATAGATATGTCCTGGTAATAAACAGGGAATAGAGAGGAGACAATAGGAGGGAGTCGAAGGTTAAAGTCAGAGGTCAGATGGTGGGATAAAGTTGATGTAGATAAGGGGGGGTCAGCTTGGAGCATTGATGAACTGATGTCCAAGTTCGGAGACAGGTGCAGAGGGCAAGTGAGTCCAGAAGCTATTTGAAGGGTAGAGTATTGGAGGACGCACTGTTGGAGGTATTTCCGTGGTAATGAAGACCCAGGAGGTGTGCAGAATTGATCACGGGGCAAAAAAACGCTGGCGAAGTTGGAGGTCACAATAAGATCCAGAAGCGGTGGAGAAATGGACTACGGCCCAGCAGAGTGAATTTCTGACCAGGAACCACATTGTAGCAAAATAAAGCTAAAAAACCAGTAGGACCAGTCGGACAGTCATAAACTCAGCAGGTAACCAACGCAGTGGGGGATGGGCAATAGGCTGGACAAAGTTGCCTTAAAACTTAAGTAATTGAATAGCAGATCAGAGTCACAGCAGCTGAGTCTTACAGTGTAGTCCAGTGGAGTAGTGTGGTCTTGACGGCATGGTAGTTTGAGAATATAATGAGGTGTCTTGGCAATTCTTGCTTGTGCTTAAAATGGATTTTTCTAACCACTCCTGAGATTTGACCTGTGCTACAATCAGCCTATCACTTTATGAGGGTAGCTGCTTTTCTAATTCTTCTCAGATGACTGTTCTGCAGTGATTTGTTTTCTTCTTTGCGAGATGACTTGGAAAAGCTTCTCTTTTACTTAACAAAAATTAGCTGAGTAGTTCAATTTCCAAAAAGGAAATACTCGGCGTATAATTTATATAACAGAACCACCATTCCTCGATTTGTATTATTCTTCAACAAAAAATTAAAAATTATTTGTAAATTTTTAAAAAATGTTTTCCGATTATATAACAAACACGCATTTACATTCGATCAGAAATGACAAATGCATTTTTTTTTAGCATTTATAGTCCATAAAAAAACATGTGTAATGCAACATTCTTTTATTATATGCCCACGCCATCACTACAACGTCCTCCAACCCTATATCTTCCCATGCTCTCAAACTCCATTCCTCTGTTTCTGGCCTCTTGGGCATTTCCCTCTCCACCCCATACAAAAGCATTGTATCTTGTATGAATCAGAGCTGAACCTCAAATCCCACATCCTATGCCTTACCAAGGTTTCCTATTTCCACCTCTGCAACGCGGTCAGCCTCCATCTCTATCTCCTCCTACGACTGCTAAAACCCTTACCTATGTTATCATCTCCAATGTCCTTCTTGCCAGCCTCCCACCGTTCATGAACTCCAACCTGCTCAGCTCAAATTATTCTTTGTCTATGTGAAAGGTGCTATATAATTCCAAGTTTCTTTTTAAAATTATTTTAAGATTTCATGTTGTGGTATAATTTCCATGGATAGTAGCCATCTTACCTCCCTTTTCTACCGCAGGTGTTATTGGAGAACAGGTTTTGATGTGACAATGTAAAACTGATTACCTATCTAGAAACCTTTTTTGAAAATCCAATGTATTGTTCTTGCAGGTGAATGAAGATGTGATTTCTTTCAAAATACTAAAATACAGACAGAACCATCAGCCATATGGCCCTGTAAAGATGTTTCTCTTTGAAGAAGTAAAATGTACAGATGTTCAAAAGAGTTTTTTCAAAGGACTAAATGAGGGCATGCTGGCACTATAAATCATGCAAATAGTGATTCTGCCATATTCATTTTGTACTACAGTAGGAACCATTATTACAAAAAGCTATGGTTGTTATTAAAACTTACTCAGGTGTTAAGGACGCTGTAGTGCCGTGTCACGTCACAAAGCAGTGCCGTGTCACGTCACAAAGCAGTGCCGTGTCACGTCACAAAGCAGTGCCGTGTCACGTCACAAAGCAGTGCCGTGTCACGTCACAAAGCAGTGCCGTGTCACGTCACAAAGCAGTGCCGTGTTATGAATGTAGATTTCTAGGAAGGAGTATACTTTACTGATAACGTCGTTAACAGGAAATAGCATGGCTAAGTACCAGATATTTCAGGTTGAATATCAAATATTTTGAGATCCGCTGTGCTCATATGTGGCAGGTTTACCAAACTTGACTATTCATATTCAAAATTATTATCGTGCTGTACTTTATGATACTATCCATTCTTCTTCTGTCTGTATCTATTTGGCAGAACAGTGAATTTAGCTAATTGGATTAAGATTGTTAACTCAGCTCCTTTAATGGTTCCAAGGGCTCTCACAAGCTGAGTCATACAGACCAGCAAGGTCCCTAGTTTGATCTATGCTCTGTCAGCTGATTCAGTTGCGACCATAAGTGTCTTGGACATTTACACCTTTCCCCGGTTCTTTAGCCCCCTTTCTTGAGGCATTCTTCCTCCCTCCAATTCCATTGTCTAAGACCTCTTCTCTCAAATTCCTAAGAAATCATTATAGCGACCAACTCCACTGCCTGGATCTTTGTCTGCCATTTGGACTGCACTTAGGTTTGGCTATTATTCGGCATTCCTATTAAAACTGTATATCATCTCACACAGAAGTACAGTACATTTAAAGTAGAAACTGTAGAATTTCTACGATAGTGATTTTGAAAACACACTAATAGCTTAGGTTATGGTGTAGAATGAGCACCATTTATAGTGACATTCAGAGTAGCTATGCACAATTTACTACTGTGACTGAAAGGATAAGGGACACACCTACCCCTTTCTACTACAAAAATTTGAAAAATAGCTTGTATTATAGAATCCAAATGCTGACTAAATACATGCAGATTTGTTTCTATGGCCCTGTGGGGAAAGGCAACCGTTTAGAGCCTTCCCGCCATTGTAAACCGAGGGGCTGCAATCAGGGAAAAACCCCCTCGGGCAGAATGTAAAATTCAAATTGCTGTAATGTACCTGTAATGAATCTGAAATGGACCAGAAATGAATCTGTAAGCAATAATCTGTGTTGAGTATGATGCAATGAGACACCCTAGAGTGTCATGAACTGCAATGATGTCCAATGTGTTCATTGTACTGCACCTAACGTAACCTGCAAATTGTATAATCTGTATTGTGTACGTTTGGAAAGTGATATGACAACTGTTTTGTATGTACTGCTGCAAATTTTATGAATAAAGTATATTTTTTGAAAAAAAAACATGCAGATTTGTTTCAAAATATATGTACAGTTTATATTTTTTGTTGCATAAAATGCACAAAACATATCCAAAATGTTCAAGGAATCCTCAGAGATTCTTGTGGAAAAGATTCACGTGGAGTGTTCCAATGCCGATTCCATTGAGTTTTTCCAGTCAGGCAACAACATGACTGTGACATAACATAAGGGTACTCTAGACTGCTGCGGCTGCACTGCATATTTTATTTTTGTATTTCAATGACAGCAGCTTATTTGACAGATTAGATAAAGTAATTCACAAATGTAAATTAGTAAAATTCATTTGTTTATAACATTGTCACATATTGTGTTCCAAAAAGCAGAGCTTCAGATATATGCAAGTGTATGTTACATGCAAAATATTAGTAACTTGTGAGTGTGACAAATATGCATTTCTACGCAATACCATGGACGAACAGGATAAGTAATCAATTACACCATGTAAAACAATGTTGACGTGCCCATTAGTCTCAGGGAATATATTTTCCTTGTTTTACATTTTTTTTCTGCAATTGATACCAGCAATGAGCAATTATTGTTATGAAGAAAGAGCTGGGATACTGGGACCATTCCACTGAAGTAGAGAAGGCTAAGAAGAAATTGAATATAAGTTTTTTTAAAAATTATGAACGATTCTGATGGGGTAAATGGGTAAAGATTTCTTCCTCTAGTTGGGGAGTCGGTGACTGGGGTCAATTTAAAATCATCACTAAGAGAGTGAGGAGAGAAGTTAGGGAAATTACTTTACACAGTATATAAATGATTTTCCACAGGGAGTAATTGAGGCCGAGACCATTGCACCTTTTAAGAGAAAAGTGGATAAGTATTTGAAGCAGGGGAAAATAGAGGGCTATGGGGAAAGCATGGGCTGTCAGGATTAGTTTTCAATTGCTAGAAGCAAAGAGCCAACTCTGACACAATGGCTCTCTTTTGTGCTGTAAACTACTATGGCTCTACACTACTTTATTCCATGCATTAGAATTTCTCCAAAATAAGATACCGCCAGTGTAAATGGTGTAACTTTTCACTGGTGTTCCAGTACGGGCCAGAGTTATTCAATTTAGTTACATGGATGGTCTTCCATTAAAACTGTGAAGATAGAGGAGGGAAAAAGTGACTACTCATAGCTATGACTTCTAGAAGCTTAACTGCAGTGAAGAACAATGCTAATATTATACTAAATGTTTGTTTTTACATTTTGCTTTAAATACTTTCTTCTTGGTCCTTTTACCTAAATTTAAAACTTCTACCCATCATTTCACTATTTATGAAAAGCAAATAAGATAAATAAGTGCTAAGCAAATACAAAAATTGCAGGTTTGCCACTTACCAGTTTGTGCTGTGAGCTTGAAAGTGCTTCTAAAATTTCATCCACAATATGGTCAGACAGGAATGATGCCACAGTCAGCTTGACCTCACTACACGAGAATTGGAGAAAGACAACAGATGTATTACAAACATTTCACAACTTTAGAGCAAAATGCATTGTGTTTTTCCAGAAATAAATATTTCCTTGTGCCATAGAGCTCTCCTTACTCTTAAGCTAAACTCAAGATCACTTCCTACTGCACCAGTAAAGCATTTTCACTTCCCACATCAAGTATGCTCAATTTAGTGAGAAATTATAAGGAGCTTTGTACTAGAAACTGGGTGAGACCACCCAAATAGATTTCACTTTGGGTCCTTTGGCCACTAGAGGGTGAACCTTTAATTCTAACAGTTGGGATTCAATCCTAGAAGCGAAAGCAGAGAAATTTAACTCATTTGCCTCTTTAAAACAAATCTCAAGTCATAGTAAATAGTGAATGAATTTGGATTTTTTTAAACTGATAATAAAAACTGCACACTTCAGCAGAGAGGCTTCGTAGAATTATGCAAAACATGAACTTTATTTCGGTAATTTTTTTCTGTAATGGCTTTCTTTCCCCCCCTCGAACTGTTCAACTGTAAATACCAATGTAGAGATCTTTACATGAGGCAATGGCTCAGGGTTGGAATTACATTATTCACTTTGCTCATCCTTTTCAGAAAAAGTCATCCCCACTATCGCCAAATAAAATTCAAAACTGATGTGTTGTAAGTAAGCGCAGCCTGTGTCAACTCTTTAAACTTGGAAAGGACTGTACTTCAATCTATTAAATAAATATTAGAGAATAACTATTCATTACAATCATGCACTTCAAAGTTTTCTTTTTAGATCAAATCTATTGCATTTCCCAAATCATGAACTATTTCACATGGATATTTAATGAATATATAAAAGGGAGAGAGCGAACAAAAATAAAGTATGCAAGAAGAAAAGGCCATTAAATCCACAAACAGTGCTTTCAAAAGACCAGAATTTCATATACATACACAAGATAAATACATACGAGAAAGACTATTCATCCATCTTAACTCATCTGTTCAAGAGAAAAATTGCAATCCCCTCCAAAAAAACATCCAACAGTGCTCCAATTTTCTATCTGGAGGCCATGCATTGCTCACTTTTTCTGTGAAGATATTCTTCCTGATATCCTAAATTTGCTTTTCACTAGTTTGAACCTATGCCCTTTGTCCTACTGTTATGGTTTACCTTGAAGTAATGCTCTGGATTTACTGTTTCTGTACTGTTTATTATCTTGCATACCTTTTTGGTTCCCTCTCAGTTATGTTCTTTCCAGGCTAAAGAACTCCAATTTCTCTACAGATTTCCCTCCTAGCTCAATCCTTTCATGTTAAAGATCAGCCTCATGATCTGCTGACTGCACCCCCTCTGGCACTTAAAACTTGCTCTTGTGACAGTGACCAAAACGGGGCATAGTATTCAAGATGCAGCCTGGGCTACAGCATAGGATACTCTAGTTTTACTGATCTAGCAATATAGTTCAGCATAGTTCAGTTTGTTGACTTGCTCCTGAGTATCAGAGTAAATTTTCTGATTGCACACTCCCAGAAATCATGGGTTGCATGTGCCTGTGCTTTCCCAATATATGCTCCCAGTGGGTGAACTTAAGAACATAATAGGAGCAGGAGTCAGCCATATGCCCCTCAAGCCTGCTCCGCCATTTAATAAGATCATGGGTGATCTTCGACCTTAAATCCACTTTCCCGCCTGATCCCCATATCCCTTGATTCCCTTAGAGTCCAAAAATCTATCAATCTCAGTCATGAATATACTCAATGACTGAGCATTCCAAAGATTCACCACCCTGAGTGAAGAAATTCCTCCTCATCTCAGTCCTAAACAACCCACCCCTTATCCTGAAACGATGCCCCCTCTCCAGCCAGGGGAAACAGCCCCTCAGCATCTACCCTGTCAAGCCCTCTAAGAATTTTATATGTTTCAATGAGATCACCTCTCATTCTTCTAAACTACAGAGAGTATAGGCCCATTCTACTTAATCTCTTCTCATAGGACAACTCTCTCATCCCAGGAATTAATCTAGTGAATCTTCATTGCACCGCCTCCAAGGCAAGTATATCCTTCCTTAGGTAAGGAGACCAAAACTGTGTACAGTACTCAAGGTGTGGCCTCACCAAAGCCCTGTACAATTGCAGCAAAACTTTCTTACTCTTGTACTCCAACCCCCTTGCAATAAAGGCCAACATGCCATTTGCCTTCTGAATTGCTTGTTGTACCTGGATGTTAACTGTCATTGTTTCGTGGACAAGGATACCCAAATCTCTCTGAACACCAACATTTAATAATTTCTCACCATTTAAAAAATATTCTGTTTTTCTATTCTTCCTACCAAAGTGAATAACTTCACAATTCCCCACATTATACTTCATCTACCACCTACTTGCCCACTCACTTAACCTGTCTATTTCCCTTTGCAGCCTTTGTGTCCTCCTCACAGTTTACTTTCCCACCTATCTTTGTGTCATCAGCAAACTTGGATACACTACACTCGGTCCCTTCATCTAAGTCATTAATGTAGATTATAAATAGCTGAAGCCCAAGCACTGATCCTTGCAGCACCCCACGAGTTACAGCCTGCCAAATGACCCGTTTATTCCTACTCTCTGTTTCCTGTCCATTAACCAATCCTTCATCCATGCTAATATATTACCCCCAACCCCATGAGTTCTTATCTTGTGCAATTGGAAAATTCACTGTGATGTCATGCTAAATCTATTAAGCGCCTACTTAGCTTTCAACCTCCAGCGATCTCTAAACTATACAGTGTATGTGTATCACCCAATATTTCTCCTTCTAATGTGCAGTACCTTACACTTACCTCTACTAAATGTTACTTGCTACTGTTCTGTTGTAGGTGCTATAAAATTCCTTTTTTTAAGCTTCCTGGCTACTCCCCTGGCTCAACTTCCCCCACCCCACCAAATTTGGAATTATCTGTGAATTAGAACACTTTGCATTGAGTTTTTGAATCCAGTTAACTGATACAAATTAGAAACAGTAAGAGTCCCACTACTGATCACTGAGGCACTCCATTCAGTTCTTCCCCCTCCCCCATCAAGTCATCACTCCTGTACAAGAATCCAATGTTTCCCTTACTTTAGCCATTTTCAGTTTTTACCTTGACTGTTTTAAGTTTAGGTATGAGCCGCTCATAAGAACATAAAAAATAGGAGCAGGAGTAGGCCATACGGTCCCTCGAACCTGCTCCGCCATTCAATAAGATCATGGCTGATCTTCAACCTCAACTCTACTTTCCCGCCCAATCCCCATATCCCTCATGAGATTATGCCCACAAGTGATATAATCTCCTCAATAAAGCCACTGATGTTGGTCAGGTATGATCTTCAACTTCAGAAACAATGCGTGGCTGCTTTAATTGAGGATTGTCTGTTTAATAATAACCCAAGTTGCCTTCTGACAGTTGATTCCATTATTTCACCTATTATTTAGCCTTGGCTCAGTGGCAGCACTCTCCCCTCTGTCAGAAGGTTGTGGGTTCAAGCCCTACACCAGAGACTAGGGCATATAATCTACCATGACACTGAGGGAGTGCTGCACTGTTGGAGGTGCCGTCTTTAGGATAACATGTTAAACCGAGGCCCCGTCTTCCCTCTCACGTGGACATAAAAGATCCCATGGCACTATTTGAAGAGGAGCTGGGGCGTTCTCTTTGATATCCTGACCAACGTTATTCCTCAACCAACACCACTAAAACTGATAATCTGGTTACTTATCTCATTGCTGTTTGTGGGACCTTGCTGAACACAAATTGGCAGTGTTTGCTTACATTGCAACAATGACTACACTTCAAAGGTGCATCATTGGCTGTGAAGTGCTTTGGGATGCCCCAAGGACTTGACAGATGCTATATAAATTCAAGTTCATTCTTGCTTTATTTATGCAAAACTAGTGGGTCTATAATTGCCTGGATTAGATTTAGCCACTTTTTTTGAATATGGGTATTATGTTGGATTGTTTTCAATCCAGTGGCGCTTCCCACCATTCAGTGACTTTCTCGTAATGACTGTCAGCACTTCACAAACTTCTTGTCTGTCTGTACCCTGGGATAAATACCATCTGTTGCCAAGGATTTGTTAGTTTTGAGCCCTTTACGTCTGTCTAGATTCTATCTTATTAATAGCCTACTGTAGAATCTACTCAACCTGTTTGCCTCAGAGGTGAGTAGGACAAAACAGGACAAAAAAGGTCCATACCAAGCAGCTGTCATGTGGCTCGTAGCGGCCAACATGATTTGGTGATAGAAGGCACTTTGCATCAACACTTCAACTTCTATAATCAATCCTGGTCATCATTCTTGCTAGGATTTAGACTGGTTTTACTATCGAGTTCAAACCACTAGTAAAAATGCTGAAGACTATCAAGTTAAAGCCTATCTCTAAGTATAATCAATAAGTCAGTGGTACTGCCATATGGGCCGGATTTTTAATTTCAGAATGACTTGATTTGTCCTGTTAACAGTTTATTTTTGTCTGAATTGGTCATATAATATCAAGCAGAGTTCTGCTGTAATATATGATGACTGCCATTACTGCCAATGTACAATAGAATCAAATACCAAATTACCTAATTTTATTAAGAATATCGATGCCCGATTGCTCAAGTAGAACATTCTTGACAAAAGTCCGAGGGATGGAAACCTTCTCAGTGCTGGCCTGTATTAAATTCTGCCGCAGGTGGGCTTTCTTCATCACGTGAGGGCACAGTCCCTCAGCTGCATCCACCATGGACTCCAACATAGTCTATAAAGCAAAGATAAAAAAAAAACTCAAAAGGGGAAGGGTTTAAAGTTGGTTGTTGTGAAAGCTGTAGTCAACTGTGGAAACAGCAGTGTAACATTTATATAAGGAGAGTTAAAATAGGGGGAAAAAAGTGATTAAAGTACATGCCTGAATTAATTATATAGTAAGGGGACGAAACCCAATGCTCTACCAATTCAACAATTATCTACTTAATATCCTTGAGAGAAGAAGTTCTAAGAAATCCTTGAAGAATAGCAAATAACAGAATACTCAACCTGAACTTTTTTTTTGAGAGACCATACCTGTCACCTGATTCTGCAGCACACTAGGGAAGATACAAAATTCCAAATACACTTTTCAGTAAAATTTCTGAAGTCATTAGCTGAGATGAAGATTTGTTAACCAGCCTCATAACCAGCCCTGTTGAATTGTGTGTGCCTGGGCATTTGGAAGTGATGTTCTTAGTACAGTTGCCTCATAGATGGATAAATCCTAAATCAGAACACCTAGATGTGTTAGGATCAGCAATGTGACATATATACAAATTAATGGAAGCATGGATTTAAACTTTATAGGCGGCCATCAAAACTCCACGGTAAACACTACGTGGCTCATGATGAGAAAAAGCTGAGTCAGCCCTGATTTAAGTGGCCATATTCAACAACTTAAAGTTTATCAAATTAAACTACATGAGATATGTACTTGCATTTGCTGTTCATGGAGCCATAGAAAAGATACAGCAGAGAAGGGGGCCATTTGGCCCATCGTGTCCGCACCGGCTCGAAGAACAACCAGGTGCCCATTCTAATCCCACCTTCCAGCACCCGGTCCGTAGCCCTGCAGCTTACAGCACTTTAGGTGCAGGTCCAGGTACTTTTTAAAAGAGTTGAGGGTCCCTGCCTCTACCACCAATTCGGGCAGCGAATTCCATACACCCACCACCCTCTGGGTAAAAAAGTTTTTCCTCATGTCCCCTCTAATCCTTCCGCCAATCAGCTTAAATCTATGTCCTCTAGTTCTTGAACTCTCCGCTAGGGGAAACAGGTAATTCCCGTTTACTCTATCTGGGCCCCTCATAATTTTGTACATCTCAATCAACTGAAGTAGAATAGGTTATACTGCAATATTTTTCCACTAGGAACATACAAAACTTTCCAGGAGAGAGAGACTAGATAATACAAACCTGAATCTAGATATTGCATTGTTTTTTTTTGGGGGGGGCGGTGGGAGCGTGCAGAAGCAGCTCAACAAAAAATTCATAGAAAAAGTAAAGTGGAATGATTACAATGATTCACAGACAAGTGCAAAAATACCAGAATGGACCCAACAACTGGAACAGTGAATAAAAAGATTGTGAAACCACACCCTCTAGAAAACTTAATTTAAAGTGTATTAAAGAAAAAGCACACTCTTAAATAAGATGGGCCTTCAAATCTTGCATTTCTTTGAAGATAATGAGATTCAGAGGGCACTTCATGTCCTGGCCCTATCGACTGCCCATATATCTTTGGTGCAAAATGCCATATTGCAACACGAAACAGATCCTAGAGGGTTGTGCGTGGCCCTAATAATACAAAGGAGCTGGAGAACTGTGATGCTTCTTAATCCATGATAATTGATCTACCACAAAGATACTTCTGGGCCGAGAAGACTGATGGGAAATTGGTTCTCGTGGGTACCTGTGATTCAGCTATCCCTACGGTCTCTGAATATACTCAACTACTGTACCAAAACTCCCATGCCAGGACAGATTTCTTCCCCCAGAATATTCTCTAATCCTAGTCAGAAATAATTTGGAAGCCTCATGTCTCCAGGTAACCCTCCCACCAAAAAAAGTTTCGAACAAAAATGCACCAAGATAGGAAGTCACTAACATGGAGGGACTATTGCAATGCCCACCCAAGGTAAAGTATTTAATTTGTACTGCACAGGAAACTCAGATTCAGAATACTGAGCAGAAGGACATGCTCTTTGCTATTCAAATTGTAATATGCAAGGCAATTCTGGAAGTGACTGAGTGGCACAGTGCTTGAAGTCCGAAACACTGTTGTGGTTGTACCTGGAAAGACATTCTCAGTGCCTTTACATAATGTTGAACCTGAGTATTAATCAATTATTTCCCCACAAGGCAAGAGGGACATTTGGAGCTCGACACTTGCTGCTGTCACAGGGCTAGTAACAGTTGGATTCAGAGCCTGCTATGCACTAACTGTGAAGAAAAGCAACACAGAGAAAGGGGAAAAGAAGGAAAAAAACTTAACAAAAATAGAAGTTAAATATCAGAGTAGTAGTGTCAGCCAAGAGGATTAAATCAGATTTAATTGCATTTATGTAGTGCCTTTAATGTAGAAAAACTTCCAAGGTGCTTCACAGAAGCATAATCAGAGAAATGGATGCCACGCCAAAAATGGAGCTATCCGGAGGGGTAACCAAAATCTTGGTCAAAAAGGTCAGTTTTAATGAGGGTCTAAAAGGAAGAGAGGGAGTTGGGGGCATAGGGGTTTAGGAACGGAAATCCAGTGTGTGGATAATAGGCAGCTGAAGCCACGGCCGCCAATGGAGGAGCAAAGAGACGGGGTAGTGCAACAAGAGGACAGAGTTAGAGGAATAACGAGTTGGGGGGGGAATTGTAGGACTGGAGTAAGTTGCAGAGATAGGGAGGAGTGAAGCCACAAAGTGATTTAAACACTTTAAACAGAAGAACGAGAATTGGAGGTGTTGGGGAACTGGGAGTCAATAAGCACAGGAGTGATAGGTGAGCAGGACAGGATACTGGCAGAGCTTTGAATGAGCTGGAGTTTACAGAGAGTGGAGGGCAGGGTGCTGGGCAGGAGATCATTGGAATAGTCAAGTCATGCATGAGGGTTTCAGCAGAAAATGAGCTGAAGTAAGGGCAAAGGGGGTTAAGATGGTGGAAGTAGGAGGTCTTTGTGATGGGTGGATAAAGGGGAACCAATGGATGCAGTATATTTGGATTTCTAAAAGGCATTCGAATAAGATGCCACATAAAAGATTACTGCACAAGATAAGAGCTCATGGTGTTGGGGGTAATATACTGGCATGGATAGAGGATTGGCTAACTAACAGAAAACAAAGAGTCGGGATAAAAAGGTCATTTTCAAAATGGCAATCTGTAACTAGTGGGGTGCCTCAGGGCTCAGTGCTGGGGCCTCAACTATTTACAATATATATCAATGACTTGGATGAAGGAACAGCGTGCTTTGTGGCCAAATTTGCTGATGATACAAAGGTAGGTGGAAAAGCAAGTTGCGATGAGGGTCGTGAATCTTTGGAATTCTTTACCCCAAAAAGCTGTGGAGGCTGAGTCATTGAATACATTCAAGGCTGAGTTAGACAAATTTTTGATCAGCAAGGGAGTCAAAGGATATGGGGAAAGGACGGGAAAGTGGAGTTGAGGTAAAAATCAGATCAGCCATGATCTCATTGAATGGCAGAGCAGGCTTGAGGGGCCAAATGGCCTACTCCTGCTCCTAACTCTTACGGTCTTATGGTGATGAAAAGGATATGGAGTCATTAACTCAGTTCAGGGTTCATTAAGACGCCGAGGTTGAAAATAGTTTGGTTCAGCCTGAGAAAGTGGCCAGGGAAGGGGATGGAGGCAAGAGTGTAGAATTTATGGCGGGGACCGAAGTTGATGGTTTCAGCCTCCCCATGTTTAACTGGAGAAAACTGTAGCTCAACCATAACTGGATGTCAGACAAAGAGTCTGACAACACAAAGACAGTGATGGAATCAAGAGAGATGATTGGCGAGGTAGAGTTGGGTGTTGTCAATGTACATGCGCAAGCTGGCCCCACGTCTGTGAATGATGTCAGCAAGAGGAAATATGTAGATGAGGAAAAGGAGGGGCCAAGCATAAATTCTTGGGGGATTGCAGAGGTAATGGTGTGGGTGCAGAAAGAGAAGCCATTGATGGTGATTCTTTTCTATGTCTCAAATGTTATCCTCTGACTGTGGTGCATTATCCTGCCTCAACTTCTCTTTCTCCTCTCCCAACCCCCTGCGAAAGTGATGACTCTTTGCTGGAATATAGTTCCATGGATGCTCTCAGGTATTTGACCCGAGTGGTCGTTTTTCACGCGCGAGCTTTCACAGTGCTGGCAGTCTATTTTGAGTGTGGAAGGTGTCACAGCTGAGCTTGATACTGCCCTTGCCTAATGTCTACACTTTCAGCAAAGATCACTGGATAGCAGTCAGGAGTAGGAAGCCTGACTGAGTTCCCCACTTTCCTAGCACAAGGCACGAAGATTAACTGTAGCGTCTCTACTGCCGCCCCAGCCAAGCTCAACTAACTCAGCACAGACCGGAGATTGAACCTAGGACCTTCTAGGTGTCAGCCGCGGCTCAGTGGTAGCACTCTTGCCTCTAAGTCAGAAGGTTGTGCTCCGTCGGAGGAGCCGATTTTCAGATGAGACGTTCAACCGAGGACCTGTCTGCCCTCTCAGGTCGACATAAAAGATCCCATGGCACTATTTCAAAGAAGAGCAGGGGAGTTCTCCCCGGTGTTGCGAACAATATTTATCCCTCAACTAACATCACTAAAACAGATTATCTGGTCGATATCACATCGTTGTTTGTGGGAGCTTGCTGTGTGCAAATTGGCTGACGCGTTTCCTATATTACAACAATGACTATTCTTCAAAAAGTACTTTATTGGCTGTAAAGCGCTCTGGGTCGTCTTGAGGTCGTGAAAGGCACTATAAAAATGCAAGCCTTCCTTTCTTTTTTGTTTGTGTGGCTCAGCAACTGATAGGATAAACTTGCTGGGTCAGCAAGGGAACACCTAAATGGTTCCATGAAAGACCGGTAAATTCGGAGCCACAGCCTCACAAACTTTCTGGGTGATCTGCCCTTCTCACTTTCAGCTATGTACGGCAAGATGAAATTTGCTATTTTAGTATGGTGACAGACACTGAATGAACTCTGGCATTTTCGTCTGTTGAAGTTGCTAATCGTAGCTGGATTTTCTTCAAAGGAACAATTTTCCTGTCTTTTTACTGCAAACTGACCAGTAGTACTCTTCAAATTGGTAATTGATGTCATTTATTAATCAAAAGAGTCTTTTATATGACATTTGCACCAATTACAATGAAACAAAACTGCAGTAAATGCCTTTTAAATTTCTCCAATTATTTTACACAAATATTTCACATCCAAGGGCAGTTAATCCAGTTGCCTTCAGTTTTGCACATTTGCCTGACCTAACCAGTCTAATTTGATATTATGTGATACGTTTGAACATACACACAAAAAAATCCTGAGATGCATATTGATGAACCTACAGGCTTGGAGTTCTTGTGATGCCTGCCTCTAAGGCATGATGCTCCACAGCAATCTCTCTGCCTCTCAGGAGAACCTTCCAGTCAGCACACTGCTTGAAATAATCAGTGATTGACAGGGAAGCAGGCAGGGAATTTCTCTGCCTCTTGGCAACTAATGATGACCCTGGGACTATTTTATTAACTATTCAATGCCCAAGAACATGCCATCTTGTGTTATACTCTGCCATTTGCATTCAGTGCCATACGCCAGATGCAGTGCTGTCTATTTTGCTGAAACTCACACACATCTAGAGAGTAGTCAATACAATTCATGTCTTTCTGTTGCAGAAGATGGAAGCTTCCTCTATGGGGAAAATTCTTATACCAAGGAGGTAGTTATCCTGCAAATTACCTGACCACAAATGCCAAAGGATTAGTAGGGGGTTAGGATGATAATGGATAGGCTGCAAGGAGGCTTAAATTAATCAGATTCATCATTATCAATTTTTCAAGTTGCAACAACCATTGATTGCGGTTATAATCTCCCATGAAGTGAAAACATCAATCTCACTTCATACAAGTATACTTACTACAGAAATTTCATTTCAATCTTTATCCCCCACGAAGGATAAAGTAGAATTAATCAAATACTCTCGGCTGCCTGTTGGATGTCCCCCAATATATATAAAATTGCAGGAACTAAAAGTTAGACCGTATAGGGCAATGCAATGGTGGTAGATGAGTGAAATAGCATAGCTTAGGAAAACCGACAAGCTCTGATGGACTTGCTTCCTGATCAATTAAAGATTATTAGCATTTTAATATGTGCATCAAATCTTCTCTGCACTTTTGGTGCATGGTCCAATCTCTCTCAGCTGAAAAGATCAGTCTTCTTACTAGAAGGAAGCCAACCATGGCTTACATATGCTGATGTCAAGGCTGCACAGGAGAGTTGGACCTCCTAGAACAGCTTGAAAAATGTGGGCATATTGAGGGATAAGAGATCCTATAATGGCTGTTCTTAACTGGGACTCAGATTTGTTGAACAAGTACATTTAGAGTACACTAATAATTTTTATTTTAGGCATGTAAGAAACAATGTGTAATTTGTTCCGTGTTCTCTTTTAAAACAGTCACTGTCCACTTTTCTGTGGATATCTCAGCCTCAGAAATGATGAGAGGCGAGATTCTTACCAAGGTTTTAATATTCAAATGCTGCGAGGTATGTATAACAAAAGAAAACTATTAACTGGAAATGAATCCTGATTTGTGTTATGGAAACAAATGTTCCAACAGATATTCTGCCACAAGTCACCCTTGATGCCTCATGCAGATGAAATATATTCAGAAAAGTGAAAAGAGGGAGTTATTGGATTTACACAAGTTGGAAAATTTGACACCAAGTGAGAATTAAACACTGCTAAATCACACAGTGACAGTACACTTTTCAAAAAAAAAACCCTCAAATTTTAATCTCAGCAAATTTTTCTAAAATCACATCATGCATCGCAAAAACTGGAAAAGATCAGTGCGTTTATAGTTTCCCCGAATATGAAAGTCCCCATTTACTGGATGAATCACGTTAAACAAGCAACCAACACAAATGGAATCCTTTGTCAAGAGAAACTACTCACTATTCACTTTATTCAGTAGCACAGTGAACGTTAGCAATACATAGTCCACATTGATGAATTCCATCCTGTTATTTAACTGACCTAGATGTTGTTCTTATATCAATAAAAGACAAATACCCTGCCTGCTTCAGTCAGCCCACTATCAATGGGCAAAATGATTTTGAAATTCTATGACTCCTGAGGCACAGAAACACTGGAAAAAAATCCAGTGTCATCACAGAAGCACAATGGTGAAAACAAAGATTAATAGTTTTAGATTCGAGTAATCTATTGACATTTTACCCTGACACTGCAGTTTCCAATGAATAACCACTTTGCATAAAGAAAAGCACCATGTTGATTAGAATTCTTACTTTTTACATCACAATAAATGTACCAAGCTTGTAACTACTTGCAGCTGAATGCATATCTTGGACGAACATAAATCTAAATTAGATTATGCAGATTGCATTCACATAAATCACACTGCATAGCATAAAGTGAATGCAACGTTAGCAGCAAGAGCCAACTTCATAAACACACATGTGGTTGTAATAACTGGTAGGTTAAGACTCCAATCACACATCAGATACCTTGAGCTGTTCATCTACGACCCGAGTTACTTCTCCAGCCATGGAATCCAGTTTTTCCTGAATGGGATTGGATGAACTACTGATTCCTGCCCAAGAAACTCCTCCCAGGTGATAAAGATTTGGCAATAGCTAAAGACAAGAGGCATTTCATTATGAGAAGAAATGGCATGTGAATTACACATTTGTTTATCCCCCACTTTCAAAAATACTACAGTTGAGTAATAAGTGCATTGGCTGATTCTCAATAGCTCAGTTAGTTTATCCAGGGGTAAATGAGCAATGCAAACCAGCAAATCCCAGATTCAATCCCTGATTTTAGCTAGGTCAAGTCTTACACAAATAATGGCCACCTGGGTGAAGCTTCACAGGTGATCAGTGCCTGGAGAGCCATATCCCAGTGAGTGATCAGCATGTTCAGAACAAGAGGGAAAAATTGGAAATAAGTGACAAATATATTGAGTTATCTACATTTTAACCACATGGACAATATTTATTTTTCCCCATTACCCAGCATAATTTCAGACCATCTATGAACAAATCACAATGCTAACCACCTCACATTGTCCAGAGATCCTGAAATGGTTAATATTACTTACTACAAAGTATTTTATGTGTTATATATTCGCATTTACTGCAATGAAGATGGCAAACCTAGATAGGATAACAGCTAAAGGTATTCTAGCAAGGGCTTGCTCCAGCCTATAACTGAACAATACTCATATTGTTAACACTCACAAAAGAAACATCTTTCTTTAAACCTTGCACAACATGACCAAAAATGATTAGAACACTTAAGTTGTGCCTCAAGGATATTTTACTAAGGTAGATATGATGACATATTGGCAAGCCAAATCAGAGGGAAGCTCTATGTCCCTGACACATACAATCTGTGACTAGGGAGTCTCTGATACTGTCACTCTTCATTGCAGTTATCCTCACCTACAGCATTACAAAACTCACAAAAAATTATAAATTAAATACTTCGTAACAACTCAATTTTTTTTATTGGTTTTCTACAACATTTATTCAATTTCATAAGATTGTAAGGTAGGTAGAGGTGAGAAAGGTCAGTCTGATCTTGACTTCTCCATCTAGAAAAAGCCTACAGCCCCTCCCCTGCCCCCAATCATGGCAGCCACAGGTTTTTTAATTATTCTAGGGTTTAATTATTCTAGGGTTTTTATTTCCACTAACCCAACTGGAAGTCCATTTCAAGTTTTGATCACTATTTGTGTGAAGAAACTTCCTGACATCAGTCCTAAATTTGCCTTTCACTAGTTTGGACACGTCCTTTTGCCCTTCTTTCATGGTTTAGCTTGAAGTAGTGTTCTAGATCTACCTTTTCTATTTGTTACCTGTTTATTATCTTATATATGTCCATAAAGTTAACTTTCAGTCACCTCCTTTCAAGGCTGGAGTCTTTCCTCATAATTCAGTCATCTGGCTCTATGGATCAAGTCTCTCATGGCTCTTCTCTGAACCGCATCCAGTGCTTGAATGTATCTCTTGGGTCTCAGTGATCAGAACTAGACACTCAAGATGCAGTCTGACCAGAGCATCACACGATTTGGACATGACTTCCCCTGACTTGTACCCTAGTTCAGCATTCTATCTGCTTTGTTGATTACTGCTCTGTAGTACCTGGACATATTACATGTTAATTTTAGTAAAACCCCTAGATCTCTTGACGTTATTCAGGGATGTTTGAATACCATTCCTGAAGTGCTTCATTCATCTTTTCTTCCTAGTGCAGTATAATACACTTGTCTGTATTAAATTCATCTGCCTTTGTTCCATGCATTTACATATTTTGCCCAACTAATTTGTTGACCTCAAACTGCAGCTTCGGCTTCAACTGCCCCTTCTAGTTTGGCATAGTCAAGTTTACACTGAGATTCTGAGCCCAGGTAATTAACGTAAAGTAGAAACATTTAGGGTGACAACACTGATCCTTGAGGCACCTCTTTCAGGACTTTCTCCAACTCTGACATAAAAAGTGAACAATGGGAAGCCTTTAAGGAGGAGTTGGTTCGGGTACAGAGTAAACACGTCCCTATGAGGGGGAAAGGAAGGGCATCCAAAGTTAAAGCTCCCTGGATGACTAAAGATAGAGAGATTGAATTGAAACAGAAAAAGGAGGTTTATGATGAATGTAAGGTTCATAATACAGTAAAGAACCAAGCTGAATACAGAAAGTACAGGGGAGATCTAAAAAAGGGAATAAGAGAGGCAAAGAGAGATTATAAGAATAGATTAGCGATTAACATAAAAGGGAACCCAAAAGTCTTTTATAAACATATAAATAGTAAAAGAGTAGTCAAAGGAAGGGTGGGACCAATTCGGGACAAAAAAGGCGATCTTCCTGTAGGCAGAGGGCATGGCTGAGGCACTAAAGGAATACTTCGCATCGGTCTTCACTAGAGAGGATGCTGCCACTGTAGCAGTAAAGGAGGAGGTAGTAGTGATATTGGATAGGATAAAAATAGATAAAGAGGAGGTACTTAAAAGATTGGCTGTACTCAAAGTAGAAAAGTCACCCGGTTCAGATGGGATGCATCCTGGTTTACTGAGGGAAGTAAGGGTGGAAATTGCAGAGGCTCTGGCCACAATCTTCCAATCCTCCTTAGATATGGAGTTGGTGCCGGAGGACTGGAGGATTGCAAATATTACACCCCTGTTCAAAAAAGGTGAGAGGGATAAACCCGGCAATTACAGGCCAATCAGCCTAATGTCAGTGGTGGAGAAAATTTTAGAGACAATAATCTGGGACAAAATTAATTGGCATTTGGAAAAGTATGGGCTAATAAATGAAAGTCAGCACAGATTTGTTAAAGGAAAATCATGTTTGACTAACTTGCTTGAGTTCTTTGACAAAGTAATGGAGAAGCTTGAGCAGGGTAGTGCGGTTGATGTTGTGTACTGGGCTTTCAAAAGGCATTTGATAAAGTACCACATAATAGACTTGTTAGCAAAATTGAAGCCCATGGGATTAAGGCAACAGTGGCAGCATGAATACAAAATTGGCTGGGGGACAGAAAGCAGAGGGTAGTGGTGAACGGTTGTTTTTCAGACTGGAGGGAAGTATACAGTGATGTTCCCCAGGAGTCACTATTAGGACCACTGCTCTTTTTGATATATATTAATGACCTGGACTTTCATATAGAGGGTATAATTTCAAAGTTTGCAGATGACATGAATCTCAGAAATGTAGTAAACAATGTGGATGATAGTAACAAACTTCAGGAGAACAGAGACAGACTGTGAAATAAGCAGACACATGGCAGATGAAATTTAACGCAGAGAAGTGTGAAGTAATGCATTTCGGTTGGAAGAATGAGGGGAGGCAATATAAACAATTTTAAGGGGGGTGCAGGGACAGACAGACCTGGGGTGCACTTACACAAATCTTTGAAGGTGGCAGGACAAGTTGAGAAGGCTTTTAAAAAAAGCATATAGGATCCTGGGCTTTATTAATAGAGGTATAGAGTACAAAAGCAAAGAAGTTATGCTAAACCTTTATAAAACACTGGTTAGGCCTCAGCTGCAGTATTGTATTCAATTCTGGGCACTACACATAAGAACGTAAGAAATAGGAGCAGGAGTAGGCCATACGGCCCCTTGAGCCTGCTCCACTATTCAATAAGATCATGGCTGAGCTTCGACCTCAACTCCAATTTCCCACCCGATCCCCATATCCCTTGATTCCTCTCGAGTCCAGAAATCTATCTCACCCTTGAATATACTCAACCACTCAGCATCCACAGCCCACTTAAGGAAGGATGTCAGGGCCTTAGAGAGGGTGCAGAAGAAATTTACTAGAATGGTGCCAGGGACGAGAGACTTCAGTTATGTGCAGAGACTGGAGAAGTTGAGGCTGTTCTCCTTAAAACAGAGAAGGTTAAGGGGAGATTTGATAGAGATGTTCAAAATCATGAACGGTTTTGATAGAGTAAATAAGGAGAAACTGTTTCCAGAGGCAGAAGGGTCGGTAACCAGAGGACACAGATTTTAGGTGATTGGCAAAAGAGCCAGAGGTGACATGAAGAAACATTTATTTTTACGCAATGAGTTGTAATGATCTGGAATGCACTGCCTGGAAGTGGGTGGAAGCAGATTCAATAGTAACTCTCAAAAGGGAATTAGGTAAATACTTGAAAGGAAAACATTTATAGGGCTATGGGAAAGAGCAGGGGAATGGGACTAATTGGATAGCTCTTTCAAAGAGCCGGCACAGGCACAATGGGCCGAATGGCCTCCCATTGTGCTGTACCTACTATGATACTATGAACACAATGCAGTGGCACCTGAAGTGAGTGGCAGTACAGGAACACGTGCATCTGGCTCCTTCTAAGAGAGAGGCCTCAAAACCAGACAAGTACCCACTGCTTCTAGTATTGCTATTAACCAACATTTTTGGTTCACATCATCTATGATTAAACAGCAGAAGTGTTAGAAGTGTTAACATATGCTAATTTGTTGGTACAGCAATAGATTCAATATTCATGCAGAACCTTTTAATTCCCCTCCTATTAGCAGCAGTTTTATTCACATATTGGGCAAAACAAGAAAAGTTAAGTAACTTAAAAATATCATCACTGATCTTGAAGTATTAAGGGTGACTCAAGAGAATCAATTCATATCTTTTGGTAACTAGGCTTGTGATGTTTTATCACCCATCTCTCCTGAAGGTGCCATTTCATCTTGGGGTATGGTTCCATGGGTGCAGGATGTGGTTGCTCCCCCCTCCCCCATGAAGATTCTGAGTCATGCTGGGGTGTAGTTTCACACGTGAAGGATGACTTTCAATACTTTGATTAATTGGCCATTGTTCATGTGTGAATCGTGATGGTGAACATTAAGCAGGCTATTCGACCATTGGGGATACCATAGCCTCAATCCTGTCCTTAATGCTCATACACGCACACTTTGCATCAACTGACCAATGGACACAAGCAGAAATCATGAATACTTATTCCGCACCAGCTTCTTTTTTTTTAATGAAGTCCAATGTGTCAACACTGATCTACTTTTCCCAGTGTGACCAATTGAGAGTATGATTTAATTCGAAGAATGCTCATTTTCTGCTTTGGCTCAGCAAGGATGCAAAAACAATGCATTTGTAAATTAGGACCAAAGGCCTTGTCCTTCCTGACATTTGAATCATTATCCCTTGTGAGCACAGCGAAATATTGAAGATTAGCTGATTTGAGGTAGGTCAAACATTGCTGCTTTGATCATGTTCAATATCCTGTCTATCTTCTGGCTGCTTTGTCAGCCTGAAGACCCTGAGCAGACTGCAAAGTTGTGGTTGAATGCCTGGTATTATTCATTGTTAGTGACAGGAAATTTTAGTGACTGTGAGATTATTGCTCATTAAATTTTAACAATATTTGAAAATTTCTTTTTTTTTCTGTCTGTCTCTGACATGCACGCACGCACACAAATAAAAAATATTTTAAAAATTAAATAAGACACGATGTGATATCCAGGCCTACCAATTCTCAAAATATTCAGCCGGAGTTTAACACAAGATCGTAATCTCAAATCCTCCTGCCTGAGGATTCCTGTCTTGGGCCAATTGGGGAGAGGGGCACTTTAGTTCACATAATTAAGGCCACTGATTTGTGGTTACCATTGAAAAATGTACAGAATATGGTCCCAAATACAACAGTAAAAATTTCGTCCTGTAAATCCACATAATAAAAATAGAATTCGACATAGTCAGGAGTCAGGACCTAAAGATAAATTAATTAAATCTTGGAAAATGATCCGCAAAATATTGTAAGAATCCCATGCAACAAAACTGGAATTTAACTTATTCACTTCTGGTAAAACAGTGGCTGTGCCCGTAATGCAGAGCAGACAGAGAAAAAGGCATCAGTAACACACGTCACTTTGCACTATGAAGAAACCAGAATTTTGTGTGTGCATGGGGTCCTGCCAGTTGGGAGTACACAGGGACAGAGAATTCTTTCTGGAGGCAACAGGCACAATGATTAGTTGTGATGACAGAATTAATTTAGATTTAAGCTGCCCTAGGGATTTCAGTTTTTGCTGAAATGGAGAGCACATTAAAAAAAAGTAATTGAATGAGCAGTATCTAGCTAAAAAAAAGCACACAGATAAAAGGTATCAGAGGGCTAAAGAATAGGCAGAGTGTAGCTGCAAGTCAGAAAGGGTTCAGGTAGAGGGTTAGTAATGAGGTTGGAACTTTGACAGCATCTGTTTGATTTTCATGTGTTAAAGTGAATTTAGTAGTGCCTGTAACATTAAGGTTATAGTGAAGGAACAAATCAAAATATTGATGGACTCAGGAGTGCTGATATCCCTGTAGCTGATGCATTGGATGCAGGTTGCCCATCTCACACAGCCAGCTGGCTTGTAAATATCTCAGAGCTTGGATGTGCTAAAGTTGACAGCTCTAATGACATCAAAGGTCCATGAAAAAAGGTGGGCCCAGCATTTGGCAATACATTATCACCTCTTTCCAAAAAGATGTTTACCCCCACATCTTGCCTATAGTGGTTTCAGATTATTCTCCATTAATGGATACTTCATGAAACTTTTAGTGTAAAATAAATTCTTATGTACATTTACTTGTCAAACAATTTCAGGTCTCACCGTTTTGGAGTTTTTGGCATCCCTCATAAAGTTTTCAGCTAGTCGCACGTCGTCTTGCACAGCATCTACACCTGAATTTCTCAATGAGTTGAGGTGATCCTGCACTTTCACACACATCCGGTCAATCATCTGTTGACAGAAACAACAGCGTCAAATCCAGAAGCAAAGACTACATTTATAACATCTAGCGCGTGAACCTAGCTGCTTGAGAGTTCCATACTCATGATCAAGCAACCAGATTCTTGAATCATCCGGAACTATTTGTCTCTTAGCATTAATGACAAAGACTGTTGTAATCTGTTATCCCTTCACTTTCTAGCCAGCTTTCTTTGAATTAGATAGCCTTCTCACTATAAATACTATCTGGATTCTTTCTTCAGTTCTTACATTTCTGCCTGTATGATTCGGGTGTTAAATCATAACCCCTGAGAAAAGTATGTTTTGCAGTATCATAATCCACACTATCAGCAGAACTGACACAAGAAAACACTGCAAGAGCTTTTCCACCTTAGTGATGTTGATAGTCAGCTGGCCCATTCATTTTCATCCCATTTGTGGTAACCCGCTAACAAATACACGGATAAAAGTATCAATGTCATGCCCCTTTTTAAAATTTGGAATAAGGTTTGAGCTGTTTCTATGATCACTCGCCGCCCAACCCCTCCCACAAACCAACTCTCATCACTCAACTACCACCCCATGGCCCAATACTACATTTTCCTGAAGCACATTCCCTCCCCTCCCATTTTCAAAACTGCATTTTTAAAAAGTCTAGCCTGAATTCCTCTATCCTTTTGAACAACTGCCCTATTTCTAATCTCTCTTTCGTCTACAAGATCCTCAAATGCATCGGTGTCATTCAACTTCCTGCCCAGCTCCCTAATAGTTGCTGCTTGGGCCTTTTCAGTGTAGTTAGATGTCACCAACTGCAACAAATGTGACTGTGACTGTGGTTCATTATCCCTCTTTGACCTCCCCACAGCCTTTGACATGGTTGATCACTCCATCCTACCTCTATTATGGTCTACCTACGTGGCACTGTTCTCTCATAGTTCCATTCCTTTTGTCGCCAATGAAGTTAGTTCATCTCCTTCAATGGCTTCTTCTTCTTCGAGTACAAGGTTGCGTCCGGTGTGCCCGAAGGCACCATCGTTGGCCTCCTCATTTACTTTTTACATACTGCTCCTCAGGGACATCACCCACAAACATAGGATCGGACTCTGTATGTTTGCCAATGATATCCGACTCTACCTCTCCGCATAAACCATTAATTCCACAACTACCACCATGCTGTCTGACAGCCCGTAGGACATCAAGTTTGGGATGAGCCAGAGCTTTCAGCTGTTCAACGTCAGCAAGATCAAGGCCACACCATTCGGTTTCTGACAGAAACTTCATGCCATAGATGCCAATTCCAATCCGCTTCCTGACCTTCCTCCCCGCCCTGTCCCTAGCCTCTCCCTCAGATATGCAACCTTTGGTGTCCCGTTCAACCACAAACTGAGCTTTAAACTTTACACCTGGTCCTCTGCCAAGTCCACTTACTTCCACGTCCCTGCTTATACCCCATCCTCATTGCCCTCCACTACCTGAATCCTCATTTACTCCTTCACCGTAAGGCTGGATTTTTCCAATGCTCTCCTTGCTAGCCTGTTCAACTCTACTCTACACAAAAGCCAACTCGTACAAAACTCCGTGGCATGTGTCATTGAGTTTAAAATCTCATCCTCATGTTCACATTCCTCAATCACTGGCTTCACTCCATCGCTGCAATCTTTTCCAGCCCTATAGCTCAGCTTGTACCCTCTGACCCTGGTGACACAGCCTTTGCCCACCATGCTCCTGCACTCTGAAATTCAGTATCTAAACCTCTGCTTCACCACTCTCCCTCGTCAAAATGCCTTTAACCACCTTCTTTCTTGCTTACTGCCCAAACAGTTTTTTTTCCCAAACGACAGTTCCACATTTTATCATTAAGCCACAGAGTATTGTCAATGAACTGACTTTCAGCCAAATTTCAGGGCTAAAATGGTGTAAATTTGTGATTAAAGAGAAAACATGCATTATTGAGATACAGATGCAATCCAAATATTAGTGAATTCTACTCGATTACATCAAATGTAAACAGGAAATGGTAGGAATATTATGAACAGCTTTAGTGGGCTGCAAACATGCATGCTTATAACTGAAGAATGGGACAAAATGTTCAGAAGTATTTTAAAATTATTTTGACAGTCTGAAATACAGTTGGAGCAAGCTGACAAAAAAGTTAATCCATCTAACAAAGAAGCAGGAAGTATTTTCAAGTGTACTTGCAGGCTCTGAATTATTTACTGGTTCAGTCATGTTTGACTGCATCCTCACCTGCTGGGTAGTGCTGGTGACGATGCCCTGTTGTAACCTGTAGGCCTGTTCCTGCAAATATTTCCTGGTCTCATGATTCCGCAGCAGATAGTTCTCAATCTATAATGAAGATAAAACAAAAATAAGAGACCTTTTACATGGGCATTGCTCATCATGATTCATAGGCATCAAAACATTCCAGGAAAAAAATATTAACAGGATTAGAAAAA
The DNA here is from genome assembly GCF_035084215.1 of Heptranchias perlo. Lineage (NCBI taxonomy): Eukaryota > Metazoa > Chordata > Chondrichthyes > Hexanchiformes > Hexanchidae > Heptranchias > Heptranchias perlo. The sequence continues at coordinate 32,033,097 of NC_090326.1, forward strand.
TTTGCATTTCCCTTGTGCAATGACAGTAGTTAACGAGTACTAATAAATGACTGGTTCAAATACCATCCTACGTTGCCAACATAATCAGGGATTCACAGCACAAGAACAAAACATTAGCATCCAAAAGAGCATGCAAAGGGCATGCAGCTCTGTGAAGCAGAGCTGCTCGACAGGGATGCTCCTCTTCAATGACATTCCAGGGACTAAACAGGGAAATACTGGTGCCATGCCACTAGAGTCTGGTCTACATCATCTGTACTCTTTGTTTAACCAAATGCTGCAGACCTATTTCATGTAGGATGAACTACTGCCATATACTCAAATGGCTATGGTCCCAGCCTTCTGGTTTCTCTTGGGATCAAATTGCTGAAATGCTGTCGATCAGGACTAGGTAAAGTCAGAGAAACACTTGTGGTCTTTGTCAACAGAAGAGGGAAAGGCAAACTGCACTTTTCAAATGACTTCAGAAAACCTGCTTCGAAACTCCAGTTAAAGTTTGCTGTGCATACAAGGATACAAATCATATCTAAGTATAGAGTGAAGTGCGTTGTCACGATTATCAAAATCTCTATACTGCACACACACACCATGTAGATATATACATATAATATATCTATATAATTTAAGATGCAGAACAGACCATATTCATTAGGCCTTTTTGGAAAGTAAAATCTTTTCATGCATTTTAATAGTATCTTTCACTTACATCAAGTTTAGAATATATATAGGTAGTGTTCTGGAACTGTACTGCAGGTCATGGAAGCAGTAGCAAGACCAGGTGACAACATTTGGATGCTAAAATTACAAAAAGGGAAACTAAGTAATCAGTCAGTGCAGAATGAGAACTGAGGGACAGGAAAGGAGACGGCTTGGCACAATGAGATTAATGCACCAATAGAAAAAAGGGAAATCAGTCTGTCCCGAACGCAATCGCAGGCTGATTGGATCCACTTAACTCTTGTTCCGGATTCCCCGCTGCTAAGCTGCGCGGCGGGCGGACTGCGCATGCGCAGTAAGGTCTGTCAGCTGGAGGAGCTCTATTTAAAGGGGCAGTCCTCCACTGACTAATGCTGCAAGAAATAGGAAAAATTACAGCATGGAGCAGCCCAGGGGGAAGGCTGCTCCCAGTTTAATGATGCCTCACTCCAGGGAGGACAGAGATCTTCCCCCCGGCGGGCGGGAGGAAGCGGCCTGCGTCTGCCAACAAGAAGGCCTGGCTCGAGGTGGCAGAGGAGGTCACCTGCACCACCAACATATCGCCCACCTGCATACAGTGCAGGAGGCGCTGCAATGACCTAAGTTGGTCAGCCAAAGTGAGTACACTTACTCATTCCCGTACACTCTGTCTGCCACATCACCGCCTCCACCCCACATCTCCTTCTGCACTGCCAACACTACTCTGTCACATCACCCCTCACACCCACTCAAACTTCATCCTCATCTTACCTGCACTTACTCACCTCGCCAGTACTCATCCCGCCACTACCACTCAACCCAATCCTCATACAATCTCATGGCTCTATCTCATACTCACCCTCTCATGCATCTCTTTCACAGTCAGCCTCACTCAACCTGCCACTACCTGTGCTGCAGCCACAGGGCATGCATCACATATGTGCAGTAGACAGCGTAAGGCAAACGTGTCGTGAGCATGAAGGGGATGCACAAGGGTGTTTGAGGGTTTGTCATGGTTTTTACTTACATTTACTTTCTGACCAACTCACATTACATATTATATTGTCAGCACTACTGCCATGTCTTTGCGAATCTTGTCTGGTTTGTGCAATAATGCCCGTTCCTGAGGATCACAATGAAGACCCACAACTGATGCCACCCATTGTGTCACTGCAGAGTGGGTGTAGGTGTATTTGCAGGGCTCTTTTGTGCAGACGACTGAGAGACGTCGGCGATGTCCCCGGTGGCACCCTGGAAGGATGCGGAGAAGTTGTTGAGGGCAGTGGTGACTTTGACAGCGACAGGTAAGAAGATGGTGCTCGGGCCAGCTGGGAGCAGCTCGGCATGAAGGAGGCTGCAGATGTCCACGACTACATGTCAAGTGACTCTGAGCCTCCGTGTGCACTGCTGCTCAGAGAGGTCCAGGAAGCTGAGCCTCGGTCTGTGGACCCTGTGGCGAGGGTAGTGCCCTCTGCGACGCATCTCTCTCTGCGGTAGCCCTCTCTCCTGCTGTGCAGGTGGATGTGTCACAGCACTGTGTTGTGGAGCTCCACACGCCAGAGGTGGACGCGTGGCCGGCGAGGCTGTTCGCCCTCCGAGGAGGTCATGACTGCAGCTACGGTGGCCCCCATCCAGAAGATGTACATCTGAGGGGGTCTGCAAGGTAGGTACATGTGTCTGGACACCGGGGTAAGTGTGCAAGTTGGTGCATTTGATTGTTAGGAGGAGGGTGGTGGAGGCCAAACTTTGCCCAAAGTGACAGAGTGCCCTCCTGCAATGAGTGAGGGTCTCCCCACCCCCCCGCCCCGCACCTGTCAAATGGATCTTTGCAGCTGCCACAGGCTGATGGCTGCAACACGTCCATTTGAACTAGGAGTGTTTCCCCCAGTACGGGAAACAGTCTCAGTTGTTTGTAAAATCCCAATCCTCCTAAAATATCTCGTTAATCAGGTCTGTAAACGACCTGAAATACCAAAATAAATACCTTAAGAGGCACCCCGCCGGCTTTAATTGCCAGCGGGAGTCCCACATGCGGGGGCTGCGCGCGCATGTCAGCGCGTCTGTGGGAAACCCGGAAGTGGGCAGGTTGGAGCCGGGCTCCTGACCCGCCCCGGGAATCCCCGATTTTCGTGGCCCCCCCCGCCAGGAACGCACCCAATCGTGGGTGCTAAAATCGACCCCAAAGAATAAGAAGGGATCGACACATTAATAGGTATATTCTACAGACCACCTAATAGTGGAAGGGAAGTGGAGAAGGAAATATGTAGGCAAATTATGAAATGAGTAAAAAACATCGAATAATAATCATGGGCGATTTCAACTACCCCCAAATAAACTGGCAAATGTGGTAGGGAAAGGGGAAAGGGAATGGAGTTTTTACAATGTGTACATGACTCCTTTCAGTATGTGAGAAGCCCAAGAGAGGATTCACAGCTGGATCTAGTAATGGGAAATGTATCAGAGCAGATAAGAGAAGTAAGCATAGGGAAACATCTAGGCAATAGTGATAATGAGGAGGAAAGCTGTAGACTGCAGGAAGATATCAATGGACTCGTCAGGCGAACAGAAAAATGGCAAATGGAATTCAATCTGGAGAAGTGTGAGGTAATGTATTTGGGGAGGGCAAACAAGGCAAGGGAGTACACAATAAATGGGAGGATACTGAGAGGTGTAGAGGAACAGAGGGATCTTGGAGTGCATGTCCACCGATCCTGAAGGTAGCAGGACAGGTAGATAAGGTGGTTAAAAAGGCATGCGGGATACTTTCCTTTATTAGCTGACGCATAGAATATAAGGGCAGGGAGGTTATGCTAGAACTGAATAAAACATTGGTTAGGCCACAGCTTGAGTACTGCGTACATTTCTGGTGACCACATTACAGGAAAGATGTGATTGCACTAGAGAGGGTACAGAGGAGATTTACAAGGATGTTGCCAGGGCTGGAGAATTTTAGTTATGAGAAAAGATTGGATAGGCCGGGGTTGTTTTCTTTGGAACAAAGGAGGCTGAGGGGAGATTTAATTGAAGTGTATAAAATTATGACGGGACTAGATAGAATGGATAAGGAGGACCTATTTCCCTTAGCAGAGGGGTGAGTGACCAGGGGGCATAGATTTAAAGTAATTGGTAGAAGGATTAGAGGGGAGCTGAGGAGAATTTTTTTCACTCAGAGGGTGGTGGGGGTCTGGAACTCACTGCCTGAAAGGGCGGTAGAGGCAGAAACCCTCAACTCATTTAAAAAGTACTTGGATGTGCACCTGAAGTGTCGTAACCTACAGGGCTATGGACCAAGTGCTGGAAAGTGGGATTAAGCTGGATAGCTCTTTTTCGGCCGGCACGGACACGATGGGCCAAATGGCCTCCTTCTGTGCCGTAACTTTCTATGATTCAAATGATTCTATAATAGCTATCACAATATAATAAAGTTTAAAATTATGATTGAGAAATACATACGTAAGATAAAGACCAAAATAATAGATTGGAAGAAAGCTAATTTTGAGGGGATGAGAGTGGAACTAGGGAAGGTAAATTGGAAAAAAATTTTGACAAACAAAGAGAAAGAACAGCAGCGGGAAATATTTAAAATGGTGATCAATAGAGTTCAGGAGAAATATATTCCTCTAAAAAACAAGAACAAACCAGTCAATAATAAAACACCATGGATGAATAAAGAGAGAAGGATAAAATTGAAAATAAAGAAAAAGGCATATTCTAAGTATACAGACAATAAAGGAGAGGATGACAAAAGGGTATACAAAGAGGATAGGAAAGAAGTCAAAAAAACAATTAGGAAAACAAAGAGAAACTACTCGATTAAATTATCAAGGAATATAAAAAGAAATAGTAAAGAATTCTGCAGACACATAAATGACAAAAGAAGATTCAGGATAGGGATAGGGCCACTAACAGATACACAAGATAAACTCACAGGTAATGACAGTGAAATGGCAGAAATATTGAATAGTTACTTTGCCTCAGTATTCACTGGGGAGACTAACATGGTGGGCATGACATTAGAAGACGAGGTCAAAAAAGATATAAAGACATTTAAGATAGAAAGGGAAGTGGTAATTGATAAACTAATCAAACTTAGAGAGGACAAAACCCCTGGTCCGGATGGATTGCATTCGTGCATATTAAAATAAGTTAGGGAAGAGATAGAAGAGGCGCTATTACACATATATTAAAATTCATTAGAAAAGGAAATAGTGTCAGAGGACTGGCGGACAGCTAACGTAATTCTTATATTTAAAAAGGGAGATAGAACAAGTCCAAGGAACTATAGACCAATTAGCTTAACGTCGGTGGTAGGAAAGATAATGGAATCTTTACTAAAAGATGTAATAGAAAAACATCTAGAAAATGAAAATCTACTAGAGTAGTCAGCACGGATTTCAGAAGGGAAAGTCATGCTTGACCAACCTTATTGAATTCTTTGAAGAATTAACAGAAAGAGTAGACAAGGGTAATGTAGTAGATGTAATATATTTGGATTTTGAAACCGTCTTCGAAAAAGGTACTGCTGCATTGTAGACTCATGACTAAGGTCAGAGCATGTGCAATCAGGTGACAGGTAGCAGAATGGATAGCAAGCTGGCTACAAAACAGAAAAGAGAGTAGAGGTTAAAGGTAGTTACTCAGACTAGCAAAAGGTAGGAAGTGGTGTTCCACAGGGATCGACTCTGGGACCACTGTTGTTCACAATTTACATTAACGATTTGGACTTGGAAATCGGAAGTACAATTTCAAAATTTGCAGACAACACGAAATTGGGGTTGTAGTTAATACAAAGGAAGAATGTCCTCTTGCACTTTGACGCGTTAATAAATTTGCATAATGGGCATATAACTGATGAATAAATTTCAATGTAGATTAGTGTAAGGTGGTGCATTTTGGTAGGAAGAACAAGGATAGTAAGAGTCTAAATGGGGTAGAGGAGCAAAGGGATCTCGGGGTACAGATACACAAATCATTAAAAGTAGGGATGCAGATTAATTAGGTGAGAAAAAAGGCAAACCAAGTACTGGGGTTCATTTCTAGTGGGATAGAATTGAAAAGCAGAGAAGTTATATTAAACTTGTATAGAATCTTGGGAGTATTGTGCACAGTTCTGGTCTCTATATTATAGAAAGGATATAGAGGCATTGGAGAAGGTGCAAAAAAGATTTACAAGGATGATTCCAGAACTGAGAGAATATACTTATCAGAAAAGGATGATCAGGCTGGGGCTCTGTTCTCTTTTAAAAAAAAAAGGTCGAGAGGTGACTTGATAGAGGTCTTTAAGAGAATGAAAGGGTTTGATTGGGTCGATGTAGGGAAAACGTTTCCACTTGTGGGTGAGTCTAAAACTAGAGGTCATAAATATAAGATAGTCACTAATAAATCCAATAGGGAATTCAGGAGAAACTTCTCACTTGAAGAGTGGTAAGAATGTGGAACGCGCTACCACAAGGAGTATTGGGGCAAATACCATAAATGCATTTAGATAAGTACGAGGGAGAAAGGAATAGAAGGATGCGCTGATAGGGTTAGGTGAAGTAGGGAGGAAGACAGGCTTGGGCGAAGCATAAACGCCAGCACAGACCAGTTGGGCTGAATGGCCTGCTTCTATGCTGTAGATTACACCTAAAGAATGAAGGAAGCCATTATCTAAAATGATCTAATATTGATAAATTCTTCAACTGATGTTCCTGCCGTGGGCAAGCAATTGCTCCAGTGCAAAACTTCAAATTAGCCCTCAATTAAGTATATGAAACAGATAAAATGAAAAGAACTGGGCAACACACCTAGGGAGAGCAATCATATCCTGATACCAATCGACATAATTTACGTTCATGCATTGCAAGCCTTCAGCATGGAGGCTTTACTTAATGCTTACAGTTTATCCAGAAAGAAATCCAGAGGTTAAGACCTCTTAAAAGCCATCTTGTCAAATGGAAGCTCTGGGTACATATTTGGCCCTATATCAGAGATAAAATGTCCTATTGCTATGGAGTCCAAATTGATTCATCAACAGTGAACTCCGGTAACCTTGCTGAATAGATAGCTGCCAGAATTATTATTGGCTAGAGTTCATGGACAATCTTGGGTATCCAAGTGGAAAATATCTGAAGACCATCATGTACAATAGCCCCTTGTCCTGCCTCAATATTCTTTAATTATTAAAGGTTGCTATGAAATTTATTTCTGAATAACCACATTTGTTTATGATAAAATAAGCTCACTCTCAGTACAAGATCTACACATAAGGCTTGATCCATTTTCTGTTCAAGGTATTTGCTTTAACACTCAAAGTACAATAGTAAAGGGGTTGTGGTACTGGTTCAATAGCTCAGAGATCGTGAATTCTAATCCCATCGTAGCAAGTTGTGAAACTGAATCAATATATCTGGTCATTTGTGGGCTAGCAACAGGAGAAAGATGACCATCAAAGCGACCAGATTGTTATAAAAACCTAACTAATGCCCTTCAGGAAAAGGGAACCTTCCACTCCTAACTAGTTTGGTCTACATGTGACTCGATTCCTAAAAGTGATTGGATTCTTCCAAATTGGCCCAGCAATTGTTACTCAAGGCGGCGGCCCACTGATACCTTCTCAGGGGAGATGGGGGTAGGCAATAAATGCACATCCTGAGAAAAAATACTGTGTTTATAAAAAAGTTCTGTACCTCTGCAAGGTGGTTAGCAGAACAGGTTTTGTCAGCACAAATTATATTTCTGCCTTGTGTCTTCACACAGGAGTTGAGAAAACCTATTTGATATTTATAAAGCTAATTGTGGTCATGTCTCTTCATACTATTAAGTATGTTTATGTGCCAAGACACAAATGGGTAGGTTCACATAGCTTGGCCCCATGCTCTCTAGAGACAATCATCCTATCCTGAGGGGTAACAACAGATTACCAGAGTAAAACATGGCAACAAACTTTGCTGCCACAGGGTGATCAAGACTTTGTCTCTTTATGACGCCATTTCGACCTCTTCATTGCTCTCAGTTTTCCTGATCAGATTCAGTGAAGAGATGTGTATCTGGTATAACTGCTGCCATAAATTCCAGGACCCACCTGAAACATTCCTGGTTTGACTCATTTTCGACTTCATTTGGGTACTGGCGCCTTGTTTTAAAACATGCACAGCTGGTCATGGATTCTTCCCCCACTGGCTGACCTCCAATTTGATGAATTTGCATAGTTGGTGCTGAGCTCAGAAGTAGGAATCATCTTGAGTTCCAATTTCACTGGAAAGCAGTCTACTAAATCAGAGTGCTGACTTTCGATACTCAATGCAAAGAGATCTCAAGTTCCTGTTTGTTGAAACACCACAGCTGATAGGTGGCAAAAGGAACGGAGGTATCCTTCCCAAATGTGGAGGAATCATTCTTTGCTTAAAACTGAAACTATCAATTGTCTTTAAATAAAAGGCACATGATCACTTACGCCCAATTACAAAAATTGCCATAAAGGGGGACCATATATGCCGGCCATAGAATAATTGGAAAATCATCACTCGATAAGCTTTTAATAATTATAATACCATTTTCAATCTGACTGAATGTCATCACAAATGCTTCGGCACCGAATACATTGGCAGTTAGCACCCATATGGAAAGCTAAAGTGTCTCAAATTTGATGCAGGCATTCTACAAATTAACTCTTGTCTAAAATACATTGTCAGCAATATTTTGGAGTGACTCTAATTGCAAGTTTAAGATGACAACCTGTTATATTTGTGCCTTGCAATCAAAGCCACTGGTCTGCAGTTTACAGAGAAAAGAGGATGGGATTGCAGAATACAATTCCCAAAACACCAGTAATATCCCATAATCCTACGCAAGATAAAAATGGAATTAGACATATTCACTTACCATAAATCAATAAATAAATAACAGAATGCAATTTCCAAAACTAGGTAGAAATCGGTGTAATAAAAATGGAATTTGATATACTCAGTCTGATGAGAGGTCGACACCTGAAACGTTAACTCATCTATTCTCTTCACAGATGCTGATTGATCTACTGAATGCTTCCAAGCATTTTCTGCTTTTGTAACGTAAGACAATGATCTTGCTTATAACCACTTCCTGGTATCTATCACATTCCATTGACAAAAGATTGGGGCAATACAGCCACAGACACCAGCAGCAGATTCCACCAGCTTCCAGGCCAGACAAAACAGCAAGTACATCAAATTTGGGAATACCCCCAGAGAATAGAACGGAAGGAACTAGAAGCCACATTTCCTTCAACCCACCCACACTGAAAATGACAGCATTGGTACTTGCACAGTCTAGTCCTGCTAATTCAAAGTCGATTAATTTGAATCATCACCTAATGGAACTTCTTTTGGTGCTTTAAAAAAAAATTGCTGTGCTGGGTTATTTCAATTTTTTAATTTGAACTTTTTTTTTTAAGCGTAAAAAATGACTTTGAATTAACAGCAGTAGACTTATATTAGTACTGTTACCACCAAGAGTAGTCTCTTCATAAATTAGGGAAATTAAATGCAACACTTCAATTGAGCAGATGGTTAGCAGAGCAATTGCACTATTTCTGATCCTCTCTCTGACAAATCCTACCAAGGAATAATGCTTTTTCAAGATATGTCACTTAGCTTTATGGTCAAAACATTTATGATGACCACAGCACTACAATCAAATAATAACTTCTTGTTGGTTAAGCTAGCAACTTCACCTGATATGTGCCTTCACCTATAGAATCTTTGCAAATTGCTTTCCTTGTCCCACTATTTTCATCAATGTCTTTCTCTAGAAAGTAATGTGAACTTTTCATTACTTTCAGTTGCCAAGATTACCGTATCAGACGGTGGGTGGGGCGGGCAAGTTGCTTGAAATACAGATTGGAAATGGTAGGAGAGATGTTCTACCTTTTGCAGTGCTTCCTCTGTTTTTTCTGGATTAGCCTTCAATGCCTGTGAGGCATCATTGACAGGAATAGGCATAAACCTTAGAGTATAGTTCCTGTCAATAAAAAACACAGATAGAGTTAATACCAATCTATTCACATCATGTACTTGCTGCTTATTGTAATTATAAATATGGTTAAATCCGGATGAAAAAACATTTAACCAAGTGTCAAGCCTCGCCTTAGTAGTAGCACTCTCGCGCCTGTGTCAGAAGGTTGTGGGATCAAGCCCCACTCCAGCACTTAAAGACATAATCTACCTTCAGTGCAATACTGAGGGAGCACTGCATTGTTGGAGGTGCTGTCTTTCAGATGAGATGTTAAACCAAGGTCTAATCTGGCTGCTCAAGTGGATGTGAAAGATCCCATGACACTATTTGAAGAAGAGCAGGAGAGTTTTCCTGGTATCCTGGCCAACATATATTCCTCAACCAACATCACTAAAACAGATGAACAGTCATTCATTTCATTGTTGTTTGTGGGCCCTTGCTGTGTGCAAATTTGCCTACATAACAACAGTGACTACGCTTCAAAAGTAATGTTAGCTATAAAGTGCTTTGGCACATTTGGAGGATGTGAAAAGGGCAATATAAATGCTAAGTTCTTTCTTTCTTATGAACCACTATGCTTGAAACTAAAAATCTAATTTAAAAAGCACTTTGAAATTTAAAGAAGTGTTGCACTAGGATCAGGAAGACTATATAAAGTGTAACAAAAATCCTGAACTCTCCATTTGGAATGAAAGTCTTCACTCTGAAGTAAAGGTTCCATGTGAACTAAGTTTGACCAATTTTAGTCCCGTTTCCAGTACATAAAACTACCCTATAAGTTGGATAAAATGACTATGCAATCATAAGGATGGCTGTTGGGTGGCATAGAAACATCAAATTACTGCTGTATGTATAGTTTTCTATGGTCAAGATACCGTGGCAATTCGAGAGGAAGTTGTGAATGATGTGCAACCCATGCTACTCACACAGACACTTACAATAAGACTTCCAAGCACACAATGTATCATAGTTCTTAGATACATCTGAATTGATAACCTAACTTTCAAATGTTGATTAACCCCATATGCAGTTTACACATTTTATGTTTTTATTGTGTGTTAAGCAACCAAGAGGACCCATTTTCTGAATGTGAGCAGGTGCACTGCCGATTTTCTACCCATGAATTGTCTTCATAATATGCATGGTAAGCAAGGCTCCCCATCAGTAGCGTGCATTCAAAAAATTGGCCCCACTGTGTCCAAGTTTCACAGGGATTTAAAAGCATAAGAACATAAGAAATAGGAGCAGGAGTAGGCCATATGGCCCCTTGAGCCTGCTCCGCCATTCAATCAGATCATGGCTGATCTTCAACCTCAACTCCATTTTCCTGCCCAATCCCCAATCCCCATAACCCTAACCCTAATCCACTGATTCCCCTAGAGTCCAAAAATCTATCTATCTCAGCCTGGAATATACTCAACGACTCAGCATCCACAGCCCTCTGGGGTAGAGAATTCCAAAGATTCACAACCCTCCAAGTGAAGAAATTTCTCCTCATCTCAGTCTTAAATGGCCGACCCCTTATTCTGCAACAATGCTCCCCAGTTCTTGACTTTCCAGCCAGGGGAAACAACCTCTCAGCATCGACCCCGTCATGCCTCCTCAGAATCTTATGTTTCAATGAGATCCCCTCTCATTCTTCTAAACTCCAGAGAGTATAGGCCCATTCCACTCAATCTCTCATCATAGGTCAACCCTCTCATCCCAGGAATTAAACTAGTGGACCTTCATTTTGTGAAATTTGCTCATGTTTCTAGAAACATGAGTGAATTTCATAAAACTTTGCACTTTGAACATGTTACTAAGGAAGAGAGCTTTCAGTTATGGAGAGACTTGAAAGGTTAGGGTTGTTGTCACAAACCCCAAAGTCAAACTTTAATCTTCCACAAACTCAAAGCCATAAAAAAACAGGGAGTTTTCTTGAATAGGAACTGCTAGATGAAAAAAGACCAAGGTCCCTCTAGTTTCCCTTCTACCGTCCTGGTAATTGCATGATACAACAATAATGGAGTTGTTGACTAATTATAGCAATCAATTTCTATCAATTAATGTACAGCAGACCCAGAAATTACATGAGGAAAACCCCAGTGGTCAAGAGGTTTGGGAACCATAGGTCCATAGTTTCCTCTTAAGCATGCTACATTTACCACATGTCATGTCTGAAATTAATCATATACTGTATCTCAAAATGTTATTTTCTGAAGGAAATCTATCTAATTTGCATTTGAATGAATCAATACTAACTGCTTCCACCATTTCCCTACGGAGTCTATTCCATAGATTGACCACACACTCACTGAAATATTGTTTCAGCAGATTTGTTTTGAATTTACCCTCCTTCAAGCGCAGACTGTGTCCTCTGGTTCTACTGTTCTGGACAAGGTGAAATAGCTGGTCATGGTCTAAATTATCTAGCCCCTTTAGAATCCCACAAACAGCAATCTTGTCACCTCTCAACTTTCTCTTTTCCAGTAAAAACATGTCCAATTTACATAATCGTTCCTCAAAATGCAATCCCTCCAGCCCCATAATCATTCTAGTTGCTCTCTTCTGTATCCTTACTTTATTTCACACAGTTTTCAAATAGCAGAGTTAAAATAGACGTAGTCTTCCGTTACCCTGGAGTTGAATCGACTACAACACTAGGCCAAATTGATTGATCTGGAAATCAGTCAGGATACAGGAGCTTTCTTGTGGATGCTAGTTAAATTGCATACAGTTAAGAAAAATCACAAGAATTTTGGAGAAATCCGATCCATGTAAGCTTTCATGCAGTGTATAGAATTTAACTGCAAGGGGTCATATTTACAAATTAAAAACAAAACAAAATAGGAAATGCAGGAGGGGGCTAAGTATGTGGAACAGATTACCAGCACGGGTGGTGGAACAAGAAACCTTAATTGGTTTCAAGAAGGAATGAGACAGATTCTTGTCAACAAATGGGATTCAGGGTTATTCGGAATGCACCATGGGAATACTATGAATAAGTGGGATAGACGGACCAAATGTGTTCTCCTGCCTGAAACCGTTATTATGTAAGAAGTCAATAGGCACTTGGAACCAGACATGTGAATACCTGCTTATCGGCATTCTACGTGATGATTCCGACCGTGTGTCTTCAATCATGGATCAGTGACAACTCTTGGGGCTGGACAAGTGCTGATGAATTTCTTAGAGTCTGATCACTTATCAGACTCTAAGAAATACATTATAAAAATATTTTATGGACCGATTCCAGCGTTATCATTTTTTAAGTACTGTGCTGATTGAGTGTCTGGCTTTATCACTTGACTTCTGTGTTAAGATTAACCCATAAATGAATCTAACCAAATGGTTTGATCATATACACATTGATTTGTCTATGTGGCATTTTCACCTTTTTGTAGAAATAGGAGAATGTGGTGGACATCCCCTTGTGATCTCCAATGAACTTTACTAGAATAAGGGTGCAGATAACAACAGGTACTAGTGAAAAGCCCAAATCATAACCAACACTACTTTAAGAAAACAGTAAATTGTATGTTTTGTAAGAATATATGGGAACTACATTATACATTCTTCAATTTCTAGAATTCATTGATATTCATTTGACAGTTTTAAAGATATGTTGATCTCATTAGGATCCAAATTGAAACCACCTTCCAGTACTGTTCCGAAGCACAGACCTTTGCCAGAGGAACTCTGCAACTTAAATTGGTATAGCATACTTAACTTGCACTTATGCAAATGGCAATGAAGGTACACACTGATTGCATTTGAAACACCAAGATAACTTTTTGTTGAAGTAGCTGATATGTCCAACTGGATATTTGTTCACCACTTTCTCCCCAGCCTCCACCCACAGACAAGGTAATAACTACTGTGACATATCATCATATTAATTTTCATTATAATGGTCAACTGCTTTTAACAATCAAAACCTGCTAATCAACAACCCATCTGATACTACGTTATTGCAAGTACTCAGAGTGATCAGCGTAGTTTGTTTGCTATAACAGTTTGTTTGCTATAACTTTAGTGGCAGTTTTCCACTGCTGAAAGACAATTGCTTTTGCTGCAATATATTGTTGACCTGTCATCTAGTATACGAATGGCTAATAACATTACTAATGGGTTTCCTAATTAGCCTTAAGTGGCTAGGTGTAAAAGCATCCTCACGATGGCAATAACTGCACTACTGTTTAGTGCTATAAAACAGCTAAGCAGTGGTCCACTCAGACTGCTGGTTTTGGGTCGAGAACAATGAATGGATTAGAATACAAATACTAACATTTAAAAAAACTAGCATTCTCAGCAACACATCAGAGAAGCTAAGCAGCTACTTAAAGAGGTATTTAAAGTAGTGAATGGTGAGCAGTGCTGCTCAGTAATGTAGTACATGTCATGGATCAGAGGATCAGCAGTACACATCGGGGATTGTTACTTTCTGATATATTGGTCAGTTGGTTAGAGTGATCATTTGGACTATTACCCAAATTGATCATTAACTGGATTCCCCTATAATAGCAATATCCACTTTAATTCACAAGCCCAGAAATGGAAACGGCTGTCTGAAGGCTTCTGTCTGTGATCTTTAAGAACACTCAGCCATTCAGAACAATGACAATGGCCTAAATTTTAATAACGAAGCAGGACCTCAACAAGTCGGGGTGGGGGTCAATAAGTGGGTGGAAAACCCGGAAAAAATTATTGTGCGTGTTCCCGAGTGATCAGACTCAACTGAAGCCACTTAACTGAACTTCAGAGTTTCGCGTCCTCAAGCTGCGCAGCGGGCGGACTGTGCAACCGCATGAGGCGTTTAAAGCCCACTATTTAAAGGGTCAGTCCAACAATGCATCTTGAAGGAGAAAGGAGGAAAAATCACAATGGAACGTCCTAGAGCAAAGCCTGCACCAAGGTTCTCAGACATTGCCCTGGAGACACTACTGGGTACTGTCAGAAACAGGAGGAAGGTTCTATCCCAACAGACAGGAGGAAGAAACCTGGTTCTGCTACAAAGAAGGTGTGGCTGGAGGTGGCAGAACCGGGAAGCAGCAGGAGCACGGTGTCCCGGTCATGGCTGCAATGCAGGAAGTGATTTAATGACCTAACCAGATCAGGAAAAGTGAGTACAGTTACTGATTGACCTGCATTCTGTGGTGAACATTACCTCCCTTCACACTGCCCTGTGAAGCCTACTCCATCACATCACTCCTCACACCCACTTAAGGCTCAGTGTCAAGTTACCTTCACTTTCTGTGCACTTCTTCACCCCCCCCCCCATTTGTGCACCCAGCTCTCCCACTCACCCCAGTCCTGATACAATGTGATCAATCTGTCTGATAGTCACCCTCCGATGCATCTGCTTCATTGTTAGCCTGACCCAGAGCAATGCATCCATTGGGTGACCACATCACCCTCACTCACTCACACATCTGTACTTTCTCCCCTTGTAGGAGAAGTGCGCAAAATACAAGGGAGAGAGCGAGGACTGGAGGGAGGCATCACAAATAGTGGCCTTCACAGAGGGGGAGGAGGTGGTTTTGGAAATTAGCCGAATGGTGGAGTGCCTGGCCGTCGGAAATGCGGAGAGTGGCAGCCCGCAAATATCTAGTGACAGAACTTTAACTTCCCTCACACATAACATGGATTGATGTCATTAATGATTGACCTGTTGCACACCTCAGTACGCTCATCGCAACATTACTTCTGCATTAAATCTTAGTATTGTATGTATATGTTCCCTTTCAGGGGCATCGCGGACTGAAGATGTGGACAAGGGTGATTCCTCAGAGGAGCTCCCTGCCTCTGAGAGCGCACCGTCACATCATATTCAGTCATGCACCAGCACAGATACTCACACCTCGGAGGGTCCTATTAGAGAGGTAGTTGGGTTATCACCTGGTGAGTCACCACTCCAAGTGAGCACGAGCAGACACTGGTGGAGAGTCCGCATCGGTGGGCGCACTTCTCTCCAAGCTCTGCTCAGCTGGGCACAGATGCTGAACTCCAGGGGCCATCCTTTAAAAAGGAGAATGATAGAGGTACAGACACACCTTTGCGACGTACTGGATGACTTGCCACGCTCAGTCTCCACATTGACATAGAGGCTGGAGGAGTCCACCGCCAGCATTAGTGGATTGGTGATGCAGGTAAGTGCAAGAATGTCTGCGATGGAGAGATTGGCAGCCTCCATTGAGCTTCAAGCACGGCTCACAAATGAGTCCATTCAAGTCCTGACAAAGGTCGTGCGGATTCTGGATGCCAACATGTCTGCCGCCTTAAACAAGCAGACAGATACATTAGCCATGGCCTTAGAACGTGTCACAGATGTGATCCTAGCTGTTGTCCAGCAGAGCGGCAGGATTGATGTAATCAATGCATTACACAAAGTGTCTGGAGAAATGCATCTCTGTTTTGGGAAAATCTATTTACTCAGTAGTTTCAACAATATTGGTATAAATTTAGGCTTGCAAATGCATGCACGAAGAAGGTCTTCCTCACCAGTGAGTTAAATAAAGCATTCCAAAAACTAGCACCGAGCATTTCTTTCCCGAAGGCAGAAGTTACCCACTTGCACTATAACGGAAACTAATTTTTGCATGTATTTAGCTATCCTATTGGAAACCCCCAACTAGGATTTCAGAAGGAATAAAAGTATAAGCTATTGCACAAAATGTAAGCTTTGATTTTTTAAAAGTTTGCAATGTAACTGATTGAACTTTATCTCGTTACTCAAAAGTAGTTCCAATACTTTTAAATGACTACTAAGGTTCCTGCATTTGGCTTTAAAATGCAAGTACATTAGTGAACACATTTTTAATCAGTATTTTATAGTGTGGAGCTACAACTGAATCAAGGAGCTAAACTATTTAGAACACTTGTGATTAATTCAGTCTCGAGTGCAAATGTGACCCACTCAAAACACTTACATTTCTTCTCCCTTTCTAAAAATCAAATTTAAGTACAGGGATGGTCAGACTTTGAATTTGGGGGTGGGCGGAGGGGAGGGAAGGAAGAGAGGTTTAAAGAAGGGTGATCTCAGTCCAGGTGATTTACACCAGAAACTTGAAAGATTGCAGGTTCTATGTTATCAACTGACTGGTACGATCTAACCTCCTGCATTTCAGCAGCCATCTGCCAACTTTTCAGTCCTCAATAGATCTACCATCAGGACTGTAGATATTGTAATAGGATATAAGAGACTGGTGAAACAATCAGCCAAAAGACTGGGACAAAGCCTTGTCAGCCTGGAACAACTACTGTCATACAGAGTTAGTGAAAAACAATGAGAATGAGGCAGAACGAGAATATCAAGAGGTAAAACGGTGGAACAGATGGTAGTAAAAGCCAGAAAGAAAATAGGCAGACCCCCAGAGAAAATTAAATAATCTAGTATGCACAAGTATGTGGCAGTGCAGACCCAAGGAGGTAAAAACAAACAAAAGACAGCCATGTGAAAATTACAACATTTAAATTAAAAATGTCACATTTTAACTTTTACTGTCACTACATCCTTATGCCAGCACATCACTGAAAATTCTGGACCCAACCAGGGCTGGGTAACACAAGATCTAATTCATTGGGAACAGTGGCACAATATGTTACTGCATTGTGTGGTCCATCACCACATCAATTTCCCAATGTTTATTGCTCCATCAGAAAGAATCAATCAAAAGCCAAGTATTCTTTCTCTACAGGGAGAGAAAATCAGAAAGGGCCTCTTCTTGAAACACTCTTAGTGATTGGTTACAGAGCAGAATTGTCAAAGGTTTGGATTGGGGTATTATAAAGTAATTAAAATCTAGGAAGTTTGGGCCAGACTGCCCATTTTTTGAAATGTCAAAATTCAGTGTAGTTATCTCAATTTCCCACTTTTGTAACCCCTTTCAAATACTGTATATATAAGCTAGCTTTATTTGATCAGTCTTACGTCCCATTGATTGCATTCTGTTCCTTTACACATTGGAATAGAGAAAACCCTTGCTTAATGTACGTTGACTTCAATGAAATACAGCTACCTGATGAGTGGACAGAAGATTATTGAAAGAAATCAAATGTAAAATTATTTATGTGCCATTTAAAAATTAGTCTACCTCTGAGCTTAATGCTCATGTATTATACACACACTTCAAACTCAAACTTTCCGACTACATTGGTAGGTGCATAAATTCATGCTTCATGAGCACCAAATGATTCCATGTACATGAAACCAGAAAAGACTTACAAATAAGCAGAATATTACATCAAATATTTTTTGAACGAAAGAAAGGACTTGCATTTATATAGCACCTTTCACAGCCTCTGAAGGTTCAAAAATGCTTTTGAGCCAATAAGATGCTTTTCAATTGTATTTGTAAATGTAGGGAAATGTGGCAGCCAATTCAAGCGCAGTAAGGCCCCACAAACAACAATGAGATATGTTTTTGGTGGTGTTGTTTGAAGGTTAAGTGTTGAGCAGGTGAACTCCCCTGCTCTTCTCCAAATAGTGCCATGAAAGTTTATATGTCCATCTGAGAACACAGATGGGGCTTCGGTTTAATGTCTTGTCCAAAAAGACAGCACCTCCGACAATGCAGCACTTCCTCAGTTCCATATTTGTATCAATCAACTTGATATGCATCAGGTCAGGAGTGGAATGCTTCTAATTTGCTGTCAACATCAGACATTCCTTGCCACATAGAGCCCATGAACCAAAGACAAGCAAAATAAAAAGCATCAACTCTACCAATGTGGTCAACTCATCCCAACCTCAGAAGAGTATGTTCTACTGCTAAGTCTACAAATTTCTCCATTCTTGTGGCCACTAGCCATGAGTTATCGTTTTGTGGTATGGATTCGTATCCACAAGGAAACAGACTGACTGTCTAAACTTATCTGAAGCAGGTCTGTTGAGAGAGGCTTTCATCTCATCACTACCTGGTGGGTTCAAACAGGTCTCAGAGATGGAACGGCAATGTTCTGACTGACCATGTTGACAATGCCCTCAAATTACTATATTTCACAACAGTAAACATGACCAAGTCTAATGGATCTACTCGGGTAATAATTTAAATGATTTTTGCCCTGCCCTCATGGAGAGTGGAATCATGAGTAAAAAGTCAAATGGTTTGATGACAAGGTTAAGGTCACTGATAGAAAAGGATAAGAGTGGGAGTGAGGGCAGAGTGCGAGTTAGAAAAAAGGCAGAGGATAAGGCATCAGTTGCAGTACAGAAAGAGCAATTTGAGAGGAAACTGGACACTCATGAGCATAGAACTGATGGAAAACCATATGATGGTAATGTTTTTAAGAGCTGCGTGGTACAAGACCCATTTCAAAGCTTTGGAGATGTTCAATGTTATAAGAAATTAATCAAAGTGTTCAAGATCACCAGTTGAAGCATACCAAAAATACACACTGGTGATCGTGGATTTAACTCGAACTTTTCAGGTGTTGGATAATTTGACTGTTAACAGCAACTTCCATAACTTTAGAAAGTACTGATGTAAAGCTTTAGAAGGTTGGGTTTATTTGGTGTAATTCCAAATTAAGACTACAACTTCCAAACGTGAAGTCTTATTCATCTGGAGAGACAGTCATTAATCTTGGTTTACAAAGAAGACCCATTTTGATATATCTCACTGAAAAATAGCTCCATGTGTTTAACTGGATCTGCAATCTGTCTCTGTCTCAGTCTTACCTGTTCCCTCATGTTGACGACTTTGGTTACCATAGATACAGTCTTCTTCATTCAATTACTTAGGTTCAATCCCCACACAAAAAATACGAATCACTGACATGCCATGGTATTGGGGGATGGAGAGGATAAGTGGGTGTGAACCAAGGAGATAGTTCTGGGTGATCAGAACATCATGCTACTGTGTAACAACCTAACTCTGATCTATGTCTTCAGTTCTTTCTCTTCCTTTAAAAGTAGCCGATTTGCATCTCTCTTCTACACCAGAGAAAAGCTCAACTTTTTTGAAGCTGTTGGTCAGATTTTGCTAGTTTTCTATGGCTGTCCACTGCTAAGCTCAATTAATCCTCTCAGCAACCCAGACCAAGGGGCATTGTTTTTTTCCCCCCCACTCCTCTGAGTTTTTAAAATCAATTTTTGTTAAAATGAAACCAGCTTACCAAAATTTTTTCTAACCATTCTTATGAGGTACTCTTGGTGATAGTCAACCATGAACCCAATTTGATCCTAAAGAACTAGCCATAATCGTAGTTTACACTGCATTGAGTGAACAGAAGTATTTGTAAAAATTCATTCTCAGGATATGGGAGTCATTGGCAAGACCAGCATTTATTGCTCCATCTCTAAATGCCCCAAGAAGGTGGTTCTTCTTGAACCACTGATAGTGCTTTGATACAATCGAATGGCTTGCCAACCTACTTATTGGGCCACTTAAGAGTCAATAACGTTGGTGTGGGACTGGAGTCACATATATCGCAAACTGGGTAAGGTTTCCTTTCCTAAAGGACATTAGGGAACCAGTTGGATCTTTACAACAATCCAACAGCTTCATGACCACTTTCACTGATACCAGCTTTTTAATTTTAAATTTTTTAAACTGCATTAGAATTCTCAAATTGCCATGGTGGGATTTGAACTCACGTTCTCTAGATTATTAGTCCAGGCTTCTGGACTACTCCAATAACATAAGCACTACACTACTATGCCCTTAAAAGTGGAATTTGTATTCTTAAGCAGCAATTGTTGTTAAGGTTCACATCTTATGTGGACTCTATTGAATGCAAAACTACCATTATCATTATGCAGAATCTCTCTATTGGTTCTATACATCAAACTCTAGATTTATTTGTTTAAATGACTCCTGAGTATCATTTAAACAGTCCATTTACAAGTGGTATTAGCTTATCAATTTCCATGCCACAAATATTTAGAAGCTGTAGTTCCCCCCCAACCAAAAAAAGCAGTACATTCTTTTCACATCCTAGTGTAAAGTCTGCTATGTCGCAATTTAGAAATTCATATTCAGTCCTGCAGGCCCAAGTACAACACTTGCTTCCCAACTAGATGGTGGTAAGTTGGGACCAATATTGTTACCAACTCTGCCTTGCCACAGCTTGAAGTAGTTGTGTTGCACTTGATTATGAAAAAGTCTATAAGAAAACCCCTAGGGTCTCTCCCTAGACAATCATCTCCTTCAACCAACTAATTACAGTGCAGTATTAGAAGCAGTGGAGCCATGTATGTCTTCAAATGGAACACATTCCCTCTGACCTTACAAAGCAGTATCTGTGCAGTGGCAGTAGGCCGAATTTAGGAGGGGAAAATAGTCCGTATATTTTTTTTTATTGCACAACCAAATGCATATGTTCAGAAAAAAATGTTTTGAGGTGAGGTTACATTTGGATTTAAAAGGGAGTCTAGACTCTCAGTATCCCTTTCTAAAAATCAAATAGTTTGCTTTTGGCTAACACAGTTTTGTTTCTTTTAACTTTTTTTAAATTGTGTGTTGAGAACCTCAGTGATGGAGTTGGCTTGGAGAAGTTGGAACTGTCTCAGGCAGTTGAATTAATACAGTTGAAATGACAGGACTACTGAAGAATACTGGATTAATGGCTGCACATCAGTTCTGGAAAACTGACTTGGCAACTAACCAAGGACAGCTTTGAAGATGAAAAGCAAAGCACTCATCAGAATGCAAGAATCCGTATATCTCCAATGTTCACTGTTCCTCCTTGCCCCCCTCCTCTGGTCTCTATTACAATTCTTTCCAAGTCCATTAACTAATTCCTCCTTCTCTAACAAAGTTGTATTTCATCATTTTTAGCATTCATTTCTGCTGGTTGAAATGCACATCCTTACTCCAGCTGTTCATAAGCAAATGGGAAGAAAAAATGTAGAATATAAAATTTGTTGTCATGCATAGTTATATGGTCAGGTGCCAAGTGTGAGGAAATAAACAGCATTCTGAGGGATCCATATCAATTCAGTACATCAGCCAGGAATGGCAGATGAATTTTAATATAGACAAATATAGGGTAATGCATTTTGGACTAGGAACAGGAGACTGCAAACATGTACGTAATGAAGATGGGTTCATTAGCAAAGATGCAAAAATAATTTGGTTGTGATTACCCAGACAACATGAAGCTGTTCTAACAAGGTTAAAGCATGTATTGGGACATAGGGAGGGAATGAAAAAGAGCATGAATTAAGTCAAAATTGGCTATTCTAAGTTGGCACAGAACATGGAGAATGCCATTTCTGCAGAATTTTGTGGAATTTTGGACAACCTACCTTCAACATGACATAGATGAATTTGAAAGAGTTCAAAGAGAAACAAAGATGATTCCAGAATTTATGATTCCAAGTTATGTGGAGATTTTTCAGAGTTGAATACTTCTTCACTGGAAAAAAGAGGGGGAGGGGAAGGATATGATCTAAGTCTTTAAAAAGCCGAGAGTTAGACAGCGTGGATGTAAGCAGTGTATTTCACTTGAACTATGAACACAGAACTAGAAGAGAGACTCTTAATAAGCTTCAAGTGAGACTAGAAATTGGAAGAATTTCTCTTTCTTCCTCTCCCACCACCAAACAGGGTAGTGGATATGTGGCATAGACTCCAATGAAACATTTATAGAAAGTGTTGAATAACTATTTCAAAAAAAAAGTGGGATAGTCATCCGGTTAGGAACAAAATTGAAGATTATATGAAAATGTAAAGAGCAAGCTGATCAAATATTCCACATAATACAATGGCTCCTGTGCTCCTGAGGTCAGAGGAGTGTCATGTTGCACAGGCAGCAGACCAGGGAAAAATAGTGCATTTGATTAGACAGTCCAGAGTTTAACTTGATTATTGTTGGGGAATAGGGCGTATTTATGTCGAACATTCCCCTCAGGACATTCCAGACGGGAGAACATACATGGTCTGTGCAAGGAACGTGAGTTTTCTATCGCTGCTTTTTTCCACTGATACTCTGGTTCTGCTCCCTCACACCATCTTCCTCCACTGTCTGGCTTGATAATCCCTTCAAGTATTGTTGCTCCAAATGATAGCAATCATTTAAGCATGAACACTCTCTACGTTTGGGCTTTAGCAGGTGGCCTAATGGTAAAGATTACATTAAAAAAGTAGTCTCATTAATGTTAAAATGGTTAATCCTTTGAAAACCCAAGGATCTTAGTTTCTCAACAAAACATTTTCCATTGGAATTTTAAAAAAATGGAATTATGCAATGCACCTCCATTTAGAGTTGTCTAAAAATACAATTTTAAAGACATCTGATTCTAGTATTGTATGGAAATGATATAGCAATCAGTTAAAGCGCACTTCTGCAAGATTACAACTCTTATAAACTGCTCCATGGCGTCAACATAATGCACGTTGTTCAAATCTGAAAGATTCATTAAGCTATTAGGGGAACATAAGACAGTCTGTCAACTATTCTGACTGCCCACAGTTAAGTGAAAGTAGACAGTATGTTTTTCCATTTGATGCAAGAAAACCGTTAATTCATCTCTATCTTTTAAAGACTGCACTTCAAACCAACTCTCATGCAACCTTAATGGGAGGTATATTCATTCAATCTTGCTGATCTACATTCAATGTCAGTTCACTTGGCTCACCAGATCTGTGCAGTGTGATAGCATCACATGATGAGAGGGTACAAAGAGAAAAGTGAATTAAATGGAGGGATGTCAATTCTATATGTACTCAACCCATTAGTTCAGATTCCAGTCCTGTGCTTGCAAAACTTGTACCCATGAAAAGTAGCCTTCAATAAAATTCAGCTTCTTTCAGGACAATAATCTAAAGATTTGTTTCATGTAGCAGCTTCCTTGTATGAAACACAAATCATGGTTTGCCGATTGATTTTATTGATTAGGTTCTCATTTGATAAATTGGACAGGATCTTCAATTTCAAACTGAATAAATCCTACTAATTTTAAACATGTGACTTTTACATGTACTCTGCTCAATACGTGCATTTTGTATTTTCATTTAGGTTATGATTTTATTACAAAAAAGAACCTGTGGCATTTAAACTATGATACCCACCAGCAGAAGCAACAATTTCATGCTTGTGGTAGTTGAGAGCATTGTTACTGGCACCAGCAACCTAAACGTCTACATGGCAGCAGCAGTAAAACTACCATAACTAGCAGTTCAATTGACTTTCCCATTTTCAGATCATTAGCAGCCAGAAGTTACCACCAAGGCAGAGGAACGTTGACATACAAGATTGTGGTATATCAGCTGACATCTCATGACTCAATATCTAACCAACTTGTTTTTTTTCCACGGTGGCAGAGGGAAGAGGAGGGTGAATAAATGGGCTTGGCAGTGGAGTTACACAGAGTAAGCCATTTAAGAAAAAAATTCTTGTAAGAAATGAGGAAGTTGCTACCCCAGTCCCAGACCAAACATTGTATAGCAATCATCTAGGAATAAGACTCCAGCAGTACATTGTTGTGTATCTATATCTTGCATTTGTGTGCACTTCTTGGCGGCACAACTTTACTTCCTGTTATCACACTTTTGTTGCACTTTGTTCCCCAAGAAAAAAAAAGAGACCATTAATTACACAGCTATTGCAGGCTTTGCTTTGTGATTTAGTGACTTCAGAAATTGCACTGAGAGAGAGAGAACAAACGGGGGCCGGAGGTCGTTGTGGGGGGGGGGGGGCGTCGGAGATTGTATGGGTGGGGGGGGGTGTCGGTCGATTGCATTTGTAGGGTCGCTGCAGGTAGACTTGTTGGGCCTGGGGGAGCACTCCTGCTCCTCCGGGCCCACAAGCTGTGCTATAAAGGCACTTACCTGCAGTTTCGGGCCTTCTCGCCTCCTCCCACGTGGCGTGAAGTAGAAGGTCCAGGAATCCCAGCCCCCAGGGGTTAAAAACAAAAAAAAATCTGTTAAAATGGAGGCCCACAGCTTTTACTGACCAACCCGCCTCCTGAGAGCGAGTTGGTCGCCCATCCCTCATCCTGCCTCTGTTAAAACCCGGAAGTGGGCAGGTTTTAGATTTTAAAATTTTTTACTGCCCTCCACCCCCAACCCACCTGTTTTTCCAATTTAATATCATGCCTAGAGTCTGTCTTTAACTGAATTTAAAAAATAGGTTGAATTATAAGGCAAACTGCCTTTAATTATCTCATCTGATTATTATCTATTATGGTGACATTTAAAAAATGTAAACATTCTAATTGCTAACAGATGCCAGCAGAAAGAAAAGCAGAGAGAGAGAAACTGAGGCAGAGATACATGCAGAGAGGGGTTTTTTTCTCTTTACAATATGAGGAAGTCAGTCCATGTTGTGAGGCTTTGATGCTTGATTTTCGTCTGGAGAATGTTGCTTTGATTTGCTTCTGGAAGCGGTAGGACCAATTAGGTGGCATTTTGACAAAGAAGTGTAATGTTTTATTTTCACTGGTGTCAAAGTCACAGGACAAATGGTTCCCACCTCAATCTTTGTTAAACTGTCGCAATTAAGGGTTTCTGCTTGATTGTAAATACATCATAATGGGTGAAACACTTTTGTCTATATTTGTTACCGTGCAATTTGCAACACATTCTGAATTGAAGAGGCTCTGATTACAATGAAGGAGGACTTGCAGATTTTTCTTAAATGACTGCCCATTATGTTGAAATAACATCCTCCTTAATGGCCTAATGGTGACGAGTAATAAGAGATTCAATGTTTAGTTACTGCGGATGAGATTCCTTTTAAACTAGTGCAGACCCAGCCAAAAAAAAACACATAACCTAATAACAAAAATTGACAAAATAATGTTTGTGTCTGGTAAACTCTTTTTTCCCCCCAGGAACTTAGTCCCTTGGCTGTTCAGATGGGTGAAAGATTCATCCAACATCAGCACTTCAGTAAATTATTATGGCGTTTCCCCAAACAAGCCCAATACCACGAGTAATACAATGTCATCTTCACTGTAATGCTGAATCGCTCCTCCCTCCCAATAATATTACAGTAGTAAAGCTATTACACACTAAAAACAATTTGAAATAAATGTGAGCCTTTTGCTGTCAACCTTCTCCACCGCCCCCCCCCGATTCTCTGTCCTATATTTTTTTGACTTTACTTTTTTTCCCTTAAAATTTGCTCTATCCAGTGTATTTAAAAAAAACTTTAACACAGCTCATCGACATTAATTCTTTAGCCTCTGTTTACACAGTCCATTTTGAAGGTGAAAGCAATTTTTAAAAAAGTTGCTATTTGGCAAAAAGCCACGTCTGAAAAACACTGTTTTTCTCAGCCAGTCAAATGGCAAACATCTAAAGGCTTATCCGGTCCAATCTGTTTTTCCCATGTTAAACCGAGAAGGGTCACTACTACCGCAGATGAGTGAACTTGACCATGGCGTGCCAAATGTTATACATAAAGATTTGCACAATATACTGTGACTGCTAGATTAGTGGCTTGCAGCAGATGAATGACAATCAAAGCTATACTTGTGCACAATAGGATCACAATACACAAGACCACCAAATGTGTCAATTACGTGAAGCTCATTCAAGTCTCCGAAATCAACATAAAATACACCGTGGTAAAGGCACACTTAGGATGACACGCAAACCCAGCGACCAATCAAATCCCACATTTTACCTGTGCCATGCTCTCCAACTCAATCTCATCTTCTAAATTCTAGACTGAAACCACTGCTAGAATAAAGGATGTGTGGCTGCACCACCTGACTACACAATGGTCATCACTTCACACCAGAAGAAGTGTATCCACAAATAGTGTCTCATTCTAACAATCTTGCTTTATTACATGCCATGGGCAATTGTTTAACTAGAATGAAGGATCTTCATGCACAGTGTTCAGTTCCATTCGCAACCCCTCAAATAATGAAGCAGTCCGAGCCCGCATGCAGCAAGACCTGGACAACATCCAGGCTTGGGCTCATAAGTGGCAAGTAACATTCGCGCCAGATAAGTACCAGGCAATGACCATCTCCAACAAGAGAGAGTCTAACCACCTCCCCTTGACATTCAACGGCATTACCATTGCCGAATCCCCCACCATCAACATCCTGGGGGTCACCATTGACCAGAAACTTAACTGGACCAGCCACATAAATACTGTGGCTACGAGAGCAGGTCAGAGGCTGGGTATTCTGCGGCGAGTGACTCACCTCCTGACTCCCCAAAGCCTTTCCACCATCTACAAGGCACAAGTCAGGAGTGTGATGGAATACTCTCCACTTGCCTGGATGAGTGCAGCTCCAACAACACTCAAGAAGCTCGACACCATCCAAGATAAAGCAGCCCGCTTGATTGGCACCCCATCCACCACCCTAAACATTCACTCCCTTCACCACCGGCGCACTGTGGCTGCAGTGTCACCATCCACAGGATGCACTGCAGCAACTCGCCAAGGCTTCTTCGACAGCACCTCCCAAACCCGCGACCTTACCACCTAGAAGGACAAGAGCAGCAGGTACATGGGAACAACACCACCTGCACGTTCCCCTCCAAGTCACACACCATCCCGACTTGGAAATATATCGCCGTTCCTTCATTGTCGCTGGGTCAAAATTCTGGAACTCCCTTCCTAACAGCACTGTGGGAGAACCGTCACCACACGGACTGCAGCAGTTCAAGAAGGCGGCTCACCACCACCTTCTCAAGGGCAATTAGGGATGGGCAATAAATGCTGGCCTCGCCAGCGACGCCCACATCCCGTGAACGAATAAAAAAAAAAGCTGACACCTGTAGCATTGGTTTGTGTGACAAACTTCCCTGTAACACTGGTCCCAAATACTTAGATGTTCTGCACAAGTGTCACAAAAATCAAATTTTTACACTATTGCTACACTCGGTTATACTAAATTTGTAGTTGTGTTGAATTAAATTAAACTAAACTGAATTATTAATCTGCTGAATTATCGGAGTATAAATGGAAAAGACTGAATTAAAAGCAGAGCACGAAGATAAATGCTCTTAAATCTTCTCTACTAGAGCAGGGTCCATATAGATAATCTCATAAGTCACCACAAATTGGATGAGATATCACACCTGCATATCAAATGAGTCACTCATAAATATAAATCACAACGATGGCTGCTTAATGGCAGATAAAGTACTGTTGAGAGTTTCCACTGCATCACTGCTTTAGTATTGTAGTGTAGTGTCAGTCTAGGTTATGTGCTCAAGGTTCTGGAGTGGGCCTTAACCCACAATCTTCTGACTCAGAATCGAGAATGTTACCACTGAGCCAAGCCTGATACCTGGCATTCCTGGCCAATATGCAACATGGAGGTGGAACCGAAGTGGTCTTTGTGTTTGGAGGAATGAAGCTTGGGCATTCTTGCTGCCAAGGTTGTCTTCCGTTGAATGAATTGGAACCCTTAAGTCCTATGCTGAATTTGTAGCTGACTTCACATTTTGAAGTCATGTGATGATAAAGGAATTCACGTACTTCCATTATTGGGATTCATTCATGACACTTGATGCGGATATTAAAGAAGAGGCTGGCCTCGATCAGAGGTCAAAGAGTCGTCAAGTGGAACTGAACTGACTGACTATAGTAAGCTGTGTTCACATAATATTTTGAAGGTCCAACAGTAACAGTTGTATCAGCAATGAGAGTTTTGGTTACTTTTAAACTAACTGTCATTTGCACAATCTTTTTCACTTGTGTTTCACATTGGACCAATTTGTAACCACTACACAGTAATCAGATTTGATCCAATTCAAATAAATGCTCAGCTTACTGGTATTTACACCAATATGACTGTAATGTTAATCTTTGAGGTTACAACGCTATTGCGTTCTATGGTCCAAGATGATAATGATCTGGGACAGCCAAATTCAATGTTGAGCAGATCAATCCAAAATAATTTAGCCGTTGACATATCGTAGGTCAAAGCAGAGCTGAACAGATACTCCCATGTAAGTCTTATAGCAGGCGAACAATTTAAGTGTTATATAGCACCTTTAACATACCATTATAAGCATCACCATCTGTAGCTTTTACTAAATGATTTGAAATACCACTTCAGGCAAATCAGATATTATACATTTACATCTTAAAAGGAAAGAGTTTGGTTGTGTTACCTACTTTTCCAAAGCCACAGCAATATCCTGAAAACCCTGCGCAGTTATGTTATTCTTGTCCCAAATTACTGTCCTGTTGAAAGAGATCAGCCACTTTTCAATAAGGCACTTGAAATATTTAATGTATAATATCATGCCCCAGAGAGACATTATGCAAATATTAATAGTTTAAGCTACACCAGCTGTAGTTTTAGTTAGTACTTGCTGATCTCCCTTGGCATTGCTCAAACAATCTGCAACACAGTTGTCATGTTTAGCTGCCAACTTGCCCTGTCCCTTCAAGGCCATTTCTCAGGTGCTCCCTCTGAGTAAGTCACCTAAACAGGTCCTGAGTTCAATCAGAGGACAATTATTGTTGTTGGAAGTCTCCCTGGATTGGTAGCTGCTATGTTTCTCTCAATGGTCTCTCCAGGTTATCAAATTGAGAAAAGAAAACAGGAAATAACTTGCTTTCTTTCTCATAAGATAAATCCATATAATATAAAGATCAGTTCTGAAGAAAAATCATTTGCAGAAGTATAATTTTACCTGAGCTTAGTGTTGATTTGCAGTGCCTTCCCCAGCATCTTAGCACCAATATCTCCCATTCCATTCCCACTGATGTCCACCTTAGTCAAGGAAGAGTTGCTGCCCAAAGCGTTAATTATGATTGTTAATTCAGTCTTAAGCTTTGAATCTGCCAGGGATAGTGACTCCAGCGGCTACAAGGAATAAAAAGAAACATATTAGCTTGAAATCAAATTCTTAAGGAATTTAAAAAAAAATTATTGGTCTGTCGAAGTTCAGATATTCTAATAGCATGAAAATAACAAAAAATGACTTGAATATTGATCAAATATTCTGTTCTTCCACTTTCAGACAAGGGTTATTTTTTAACTGCCCACATGATCCATTTCCTGACAGCATGGGCAAGCAAGCTGCTCCCAAGCCTCACTGAACAGTACTCAAGTCAACCACTGGGAGATACACACAAGTGTGACTGCAGTTAACTGATCCTCTAACTTACCTTATCACCTGTTGGAAAGTGCCTTGCTTGTGCTTAATGCCATTCCTCAGTGGTTTCAGCAAGATCAGGAACTTGCTGTATGAGCCATTACTGATGCAAACCCACATCCTGCTGCTCAGTGGCATTGCACACTGGTATACCAATACACCGTGCCAGGAGTCACATTTCTTGGGCATTTCGCACAAAGATTTAAGAGTCCCAAAAAGAAAGTTATCCAAACTCTGCTTATTTGAAGTCACATCTGTAGCCAAAACTTCCACAAATGTCCCTCAATTCAGTTTAGCTTCTTGCTGCTTTTGAGAATATCCAGCACTGCAGCTTTGCAATATTCATTCCTGCTTGGATAGAAAGTTGGAAAACTAACACATGGAAAGTATTCTAGGAACACTCTCTGACATAACACTACTGTTGCTCTGTCCAATGGTATTCAGCCAACAGCACAAGAAAGTTACACTTGTGATTTTACATGTATACACACCACATGCACAATTCATAGTCGATTTTCTGATAACCATGAGAGTGGTCACTGTGGAGAAATAACAATGTATTGAAGGTGAATTAACATCAGTTGGAACTGTTGACAACCTTGAGTGTCTCAAATGTGCATCAATGGGCTTTGCAATTTCTCCAAGTTACTCTCACAATCACATCAGCATCATTTCAATCATTTTGATTCTTTCTTAAATTGGGATTTCAATGGTGATTCTAACTGTTTTCAATTGACAGCACCAACTGTAAGCATGGGGGTGAGTTTTCCAATATATGCCACTGACGCTCAGCTTTACCGCTCTGACTCCTCCATTGTTCTCCTGGCTGGCCCACAGCCAGCTTCAATAGCTATAAATTACAAGTCACACAAAATATTGTGTATGTGATTTCACCCACACTAAGGCTTGCATCCATTATCACCCCTGTCCTTGCCAAATTCCATTGGCTTCCTGTGTCCTAGACAATCGACGCAAGATTCTCGGACACAGGAAGCCAAAGGGTTGATTTTAAAAATTGTATTCAATAGCGAGAGACCTTTAAATGGTTCAAATAAATGCTATATTTTTTTTAAGCAGCGTCTTTCACCATCGGTGCATGCTCAGTAATTTCCACTGCACAATATTTTGCTGAAATTCACCAGAGCAAACACATTCTGCAGAAGGACAGTATTCATCACCATAGATGAACAGCAACTCCAAACAAGTCATCCATCTTCAGTGCCAAAATGAATATTAAGCTCTACACTAAGATGCTATTTCAAAATGATCAAAAGTTTAATAAGGTCCTGCAATAATACCGGTAATGTTTAAAACAAACTAGAATTCCAATAAAATTAGTTCAATAACAAGGGCCTGGCCCTTCCTTCTAATCAGAAATGATTTTGCCAGAAACTAAAAACAGATTATCACTGCAACAACTTGCATTTCTAGAACACTCACTAAGTACAGAGAGATGTCTCAGAGTACATTACAAGGCAACCGATCACAAGGGGACACTAAGCAGAAAGCAGGAAAGTAAAAGGGTTATAAGGGGCCAAAAGCAGTGTCAAAAGAAGAGTCTTAAGGAGGTTTTTAAAGGCAGGAAGTGAGGTGACAAGACAAAGGTACTGAGAAAGTTCCGGACACAGGGGTATAATGGCCAAAGGAGCAGCTGCTGATGAGGAGCAGGGAAGTATACAAGTGGACCACTGTTGGAGGAAAAGAATGTGCACAAAGAGACAAAGGAGGCAGGAGATTGTGGATGCAAGAAAGGCCAAGGTCATGGTGGCACTTGAAGATTAGGACAAGAATCTTACGTCGATTGACAGGAAGCCAATGGAATTTGGCAAGGACAGGGGTGATAATGGATACAATCCTTAGTGTGGGTGAGATCACAGACACAATATTTTGTGTGACTTGTAATTTATAGCTGTTGAAGCTGGAGGCCAGCCAGGAGAACAATGGAGGAGTCAGAGCGGTAAAGCTGAGCGTCAGTGGCGTATATTGGAAAACTCACCCCTGTGCTTACAGTTGGTGCTGTCAAGGGTAGCATGTAAATGAAAAAGGGGAGGGTGCCAAGGATGGAATTCTGAGGTACACCAAAGGTGACCATAAAGTATGGAAAGAGAAGCCATTGGAGGCAATGTAATATTGATAGTGTGAACAGTAAGAGTAAAATTAGTACTATGGAGGTGAACTGTGGAGGAAAGACCTTCAAGATGGAACAGGAGTAGGCCATTCAGTCTCTTGAGCCTGTTCCTCCATTCAATTAGATCACGGCTGATCTGTATCTTACCTTGATCTACCTGTGGTTCCATAACCCTTAATACCCTTGACAAACAAAAATCTATTAATCTCAGTTTTGAAATTTTCAATTGATCTCATCTCAACAGCTTTGTGTGGAAGAGAGTTCCAGATTTTCACTACCCTTTGCGTGAAGAAGTGCTTCCTGACATCACCCGTGAACGGCCTAGCTCTAATTTTAAGGTTATGTCCCCTTGTTCTGGACTCCCCACCAAAGGAAATAGTTTCTCTCTGTCTACCCTATCAAATCCTTTATTCATATTAAACACCTCAATTAGATCACCCCTTATTCTTCTATATTCAAGGGAATATAAACCTAGTCTATGCAATCTGTTTTAACCCTTTTAGGGTAATTTAAACCTTTTAGTCCCAGTATCATTCTGGTGAATCTGCACCGTACCCCCCTCCAAGGTCAATATATCCTTCAGTGCAGTACTCCAGACAGGGTCTAACCAGAGCACTGAACAGCGGTAACATAACTTCCACCCCTTTGTATTCCAGCCTTCTTCAGATAAAGGCCAACGTTGTATTAGCCTTTTACATTTTTTTTTGTACCTGTCCATTAGCTGTTAGTGATTTCTGTACTTGGACCCCAAAATCTCTCTGCTCATCCACAGTTCCCGGCTTCTCACCATTTAGAAAATACTCTGATCTATCTTTCTTAGGTCCAAAGTGGATGACCTCACACTTTTCCACATTGAAATCCATGTCACAGTTTTGCCCACTCACTTAATCTATCGATGTCCCTTTGCAACTTTCTGTTTCTATCTACACTATTTATTATACCACCTAACTTAGTGTCGTCAGCAAACGGCTCTCTATTCCTACATCCAAGTCATTTATAAATATGGTGAAAAGCTGCGGTCCCAATATAGATCCCTAAGGGACACCACGGAGGTTAAATTGGTTAACCCCCGAAACCGGGCACGGGTATTGCGATTCGCAATTAACCCACGCCCGGTGCTTCTGTCGCAAGCAGGATGAGCCATTCATCCTGCCTGAACATTCACCTCAGCCCAAGGGCTAAAACCCAGCGCTGACATAAGGACTGAATGACATTTGAACTTTCCACCAGCAGGGGGAGCCCAAATCTCTTAAAGGCAGGCTGTCTCTCTGACAGCCAGTCAGCCAAAATCTCTTAAAGGTAGCCGGTACCTGTAATTTGCTAAAAATAACAGTCTGCTGTCTGCACAGAGTCTCAACGGAGATCAGACATCGCACATGTAAAACACAGCTGCAGGTCCCGTCCCTATGTTTACAAACTGTTGAGTTATTTTAAAAAATTGAATAAAAGGTTGCGCACCACTAAATCCTACATCCTCCAATCTGCATGCCAGACCTCACCAGTCTGCCGGTTCGAGTTGGTACCAGGCATGTGAGAGTGCGTGTACCAAGGTTCTCTGTTGATGCATTAGAGGCCTTGGTGCAAGAGGTGGACAGAAGGAGGGACATCCTATATCCGCAGGGTGGGGGGGGGGGGGGGGGCGGGTGGAGGCAAGAGGCCCTCCAGACATATGCTTAAAAGGCAGTGGGAGGCAGCAGGGGATGAAGTCAATGCCAGGAGCATAGCACCACGAACATGGATGCAGTGCAGGAAGAAGTTCAATGCTTTGACATGAGTGGTCAAGGTGAGTGAAGTCAACTGTCAAGTGGCATCTCCTATCAACTGCACCACGAGCCACATCCGCTGCTCCACGCACTACACCCCCCCCATACCAACAAACTCTTTCCATCAGTACTCAACTCTTCCAATCAGATGCTTCCTCTCTTACACATTACCACTGTTCCAAGCCGCCCACCCACAACTCACAGGTCACACACATTGGCAGTTATTCAACCATAACAGGCACATCACCCAAACACATATCCCACTTTCTTTCAGGAGAAGGCATATCAGAAGGCAGCAAGTGGCATTGGCATTTAGCCCCTCGAGCCTGTTCCACCATTCAATGAGATCATGGTTGATCTGTGACCTAACTCCATATACCTGCCTTAGCTCCATATCCCTTAATACCCTTGGTTAACAAAAATCTATCAACCTCAGATTTAAAATTAACTATTGAGCTAGCATCAACTGCCGTTTGCAGAAGAGCGTTCCAAACTTCTCCCACCCTTTGCGTGTAGAAGCGTTACCTAACTTGCATGTCCTGGCTCTAAATGTTAGGCTATGTCCCCTAGTCTTGGTAATCAAGTATAGGAGATCTCCAAAAACAGGTACAAATGCATCAGCAACCAGAAACAATAATCCAGCCACTAACCTGTAAATCCTGCATGGTCCCTTTAAATAGCACTGATAGGTGGTCCTCCAGGCACTCAAAGACGTGTTTAGATGGTTGTGGTTAAGACAGTATGTTGAGTGGAGTGTTAAGTGCCAAAATGGTGTCTATTACTTTAAATCAACATTGCACACTGTTCAAATGTGTAGTGTCGAAACAATGGGCACTACACGGCCCAATTTAGCGCCCCACTTGTCACATCCTGCCAATTTGAGTACATACCCAATATCCCTACTCTCTGACTCCTACCTTCTATCCAATTCCCTATCTAAGCCAATAGGTTGCCTGCAATTCCACATGCTCTCATTTTTGTTAGCAGTCTCTTATGCAAAACCTTGTCAAAAAGTGTCAAATGAAGTGGAAAGGTCAAGGAGAATGAAGACAGTCAAGAAGTCCTCGTCATAGCCATACAGGATGTCGTTGGTGACTTTGACTTGTTCCACCTCGTGTTGCAGGTGGGGTGGAAGGCTGATTGGATAGCAATGAACAAGGAGTGTTGCGCGAGGTGGGAGTGTAGACACATTCCAGGACTTTAAAAAGAAAAGGAAAGGTTGCAAGTAGTGCAGTAGTTAAAGATGCAGATGGTGAGAGAATTTTTTTTTGAGGAGGGAGGTGGTTGATGAAACAGAGAATAAGGACAGGTTGATAATGTCAGTGGTCATTGGATCAAGATAGGGAAGTTGGGTAGTCAGATGTTTGGACTTTAGAGGGTCGAAGGAGCAGGTGGTGGGCTTCATGGATTACATCAGTTTAGCCATAGTGGAAAAAAATAAGCTATAGACTATTGGGGAGGGGTCAGAGGAAGCTACAGCAAGAAAGCAGATTTCTTGATTTTGTACATGAAAAACTCCATGAGCTCCTCTTCCAAACATATAGACTATTCTATGAAAGGGAAGTGAGGAAGTACTAGAACCAGATAGGGTCCTAAATCCTTACACAAAATACTGACACTGTGCTTTACTGAAAAGTTTCTAAATCATAGAACCTGCAAGTCATTGCAAAGATCTGGCTGACTACTGAGGATTTTAGCTTGGAACTCGAGATACAATTAAATCACACCTCCCTTGAATAACAAATCTGATTGAAGTGTAGCTGAATTTGACACGGGGTCCCTAATGCCAATGATGCACTCTATCCAATTTATTTAATAACCATTGGTGACATTACCAAGGTGACAATGTTTGACGAGATTTTTCACTGCAAGGTAATGAAGCAAAAACCCCAGGAAATTAATGTAGCATTGCTGTCCACATTTTTCAACCGGATATTCATTCAGCTCTCCTTTACTGCAGTTAATTTAGTAGCATTAATATTCTCTTCTACACATCTCATTCCTTTGAACTGCCAAGTCTCACGGAAGACTGGATAATTTTATTCTCTAGTTCTGATCACAACTTAAATGAAACCCAATTATCTCTGGCTTACTTTTAGCTTTATAAAGACTTAATTCAGGCTCTCTCACAATCTTCTTTCATTCCCCCTCAAATTGTTTTAAGTTCCAGAATTATTTTGCCACCTTCCTCTGTACCACATCCAGTGCATCAACATTCTTTTGAAGGTATTCTAACTTCCATTGACCTTACCACTGAATTAAAATACCTGTTTAAATTTCTATTCCAATGCCTCAGTGTGCACCCCAGCACTTCATTAATTCATTTAATAACCTCACATTGACTGGATATGAGCACATGTTCGAAATAAATCGCTCAAATCTTTCACCTGTTCCACTTTTGGTGGTGGATAACCACTCATTCATATTTCCTGTATCAAGAGTCTTTTAAAAATGCCAACATTATAAGTGCTGAATGATTTTAATTTAAACACCTCGAAGTAATGAATTTACTTCCCTTTATCCACCATCCCTTTCCTCCTTATTGGAAAATTCTCAATAATGCCTTTCTGCACGTGATGAGTGCTGCAGAAACACCAAGTTGTTAATTGTACTCGATTAATCAGCAAGGATTTTCGTGGATAATGAGATCCAGGACCGCCAATGTACTTTTAATTCATCCAACTCTGTTGTTCGGTTGCTGGTGGCTAAATCAGTTGGAATTGCTGACCTGTCAACAGATCTGGCGGCTCAGTGCTCCATCGCACACTCACTCCCGAGTCCAGTTGTCTGGCCCAAGCATGCTAGCCAGAAATAGTCCAGACGTTAACCATGACCTGCTTCATCTTAGCTAAAGAGCTAAGCACTAATGAATTGGTAGAAAAAAAGGCCAACACCCCCCTAGTATTAAAGAGTTAGGGATGCCATATCTGCACCATTGAGTAGAGCTCAGCACTGATAGATGACATTTTTTTTTTCCACAGCCTTGGCTCCAGGTATTCCTCCCCCCATCTCTCCTGTTCATTACTCTCAGTGAAGCAGTAGTGAAGAATCCAAGAAAGTGAAGGAACATGACACTTTCACATAAATCTCAGGAACATCAGCATCTCAAATGGGCTACAACGTGAATAAAATCTGAAGTGAAAAAGTTACATTCCCTCATCATTTGAAAACAATTGCTAAAATGTCCCCAACAATGAAAGAAATAAATTCTACCTTCAATTTCTCACAATAGTGTCTGGTTCCACACATACTCCCATGGGTGACTGATCACTCCACAAAGAAAAACGGAATGCATTTCACGATATTAGAGGCTATTTTTTCCGTCTAATTCTAGTTATTTTGAGAAGTAGTTTGTAAGTGAAGGGATCAAACAGCCTTCAAAAACCAAAAATATTAACACTTGTAACTTCTGGGAACTAATCTGTAATCATTTTGGAAATGCTAGTTAATTTTTTTTAGCTTGTGTGTGTTTTTTTTCCCTAATTTAAAAACCTCCAATAAGTGAAATCGGATGGTTGTCTTCCCATCTCTATTTACTCTCGCTAGAACATCAAGTCAAACAGCAAACCTTGAAAAAATAAACTTACTGATTCTTCATCCTGAATCATCTGCACAATGTTATCAAGCACGGGTGCAAGATTCCTGCGAAAAATAATTTACTCATCATTAGTTCAAGGGATTCCTTAATTGATAACATATCATAAGTACTGTACAGGAATGAAGCTCTATAATAAATACCAATTGTAGTTTAAACCCCCCCCCCCACCCCCGCAGCCTGCTTCTCTATTGAAGGCACCAACTATTGCTGGTGAACAGTTCCACAGGCACTGGCAGCCCATTGGCACCTTGACCAAGTGGCAATTATTCAGGTCATGTATGAGCCTAGACAATTTGGATAGGCTATTTGACTATGGAGGTTATCATAGCCAAGCCCTATCCTACTCTCACTAAATATTCACACAAGTATACTTTGCAGCAGGAGTCACTAACAGCAGGAGCAGGAAAGCTGGTTTATTTCCCTCTCTCTGGCCCCCTGAGGCACTGAGTTTGCAGCACTCTTGCTTTGGGTGACATCAGTAAATTAAGTATAGACGAAGAATTGAACATGGAACCATCTGGTCTGTATACCTTATTGCTGAGGTATCCACAGGCAGCACAGAAATAACCAGCTTCATTAAATATTCATCGATACCATTTTCAAAAAAAATTTGATTAC
This sequence comes from Heptranchias perlo, assembly GCF_035084215.1. Lineage (NCBI taxonomy): Eukaryota > Metazoa > Chordata > Chondrichthyes > Hexanchiformes > Hexanchidae > Heptranchias > Heptranchias perlo. The sequence continues at coordinate 32,070,855 of NC_090326.1, forward strand.
AGCACTGAAAGTAAATATAAAACGTGAGAGACTATTATTCATTGCCTTAGTGTGTTGGATTGTTACAACAAAAACAAAGTGCATTTATATAGCGTCTTTAACATAGTAAAATGTCCCAAGGCGCTGCACAGGAGCGATTATCAAACAAAATTTGACACCAAGGCACATAAGGAGATATGTCAGGTAAACAAAAGCTTGGTCAAAAAGATAGGTAGAACATGACAATCAAAAATGTGAAAAAAATCATTGGTAGGTGCTGATATTATGGCACCTTTAGGACAAATAATTTTCTTTCCTACCATTTTTGCTACAAATACTTCTTGTTTATTTCCACAAACATGTAATTTCCTTTCTTAAATCGTTCAAAGTTTCTGCCACTCTTCATTCACTTCAGGGAGGTTTCGAATAGGATTCAGAAACCAGGCTCAGCAGGTCACTGGCATTTTCTCCAGCAGCTTCTTTGGGGCTCAGGTGATGTATGGCAGATATCTGATTGCATTCATTTTAGCTATTTTTTCATCCTTTGTTCCCGGCATTGATTGCACACATTCTATTTGGACTCCTGACAGACTTGTGACCAGTTACAGCATCTGAACTTCTTTCCAGCAGAAAATTGAACTTCCAGTGGGAAGATTCCCTCTCTATTCTGTGATTCTGGTATATTTACAACTTTAAAAAAAAAATTAACACTAATTTTATATTAAAAATACAAGTCAGAAGTTGTAATATGAAATAAAATATGGTCAATAATCTTTTTAACTCAGTTACATCTAGAACAGTTGCAAATTTAGGCTGTGGTCTAATGACAAAGCCAAAAAGATGAAAATGAAACAAAAAACAAGCACTAAGGTTTCACTGGCTACTGAAGGGCAAGTGCCCAATGTTCTTTGTGACAATGACAAACGAGAAGCATCGTACTTTGGAACAGTAACACACGCATAATTAAATATCAGAGGGAGTCAAGGCCAAGCGTAGTCTTTGGGGTGAGAGGGAAGAAGATAATTGGTGTAGGGCATGCAGATGTAATTCAGTCCTATTCTGAACTACCATTTTGTCTTTACTTTTATACTTCCTTTATAAGTTCCTTTGTTCACACTGATAATGGAAATTGCCTATGTAAACTTGTCACATTGCAATTACATCCTCCAGCCAGTGGAATGGAAAAAGTTGACAGGAAGTGCATGTGGATATATTATCTATATATTATATAGATAGCCCACCAGATGATAAAATTGGGGGATGTGGTATTGTGTTATGAATGTGGAAGCAGAATGCCACCTGTGGAAATACAGCTGAATCTGATGACGTCAACGTACAAAAGTACAAATTTAAAAGCACGGAGAGGCAGACTAGTCACACAATACACACGGGCAGGAACACCAATTGTACCAGAATGCTCCAGCTGTTTACTCTCTGGTCCTCACAACTCACCTGCTTTTGGTTAGTCGCATTCACAACAAGATAGAAAGATTCCCCACAGTCTACACAGATTTTTCACTCTGGGTTCTTTTTTTAAAAAACTTTTCACACACATCATAGAACAGTTAGATTACAAACTAATCAGTACAGCTGAAATTCCCAGCCTAGATATCCCAGATCATGAAGAGCTAATAAAGAGCCCCTGCGGTTTCTATGGCTCACGATAAACTTATCCACTGCCTTAGAACCCTACTTCTACTAAAAGTGAATGCAGGGTCAGTTTCAAGTTTCTTACACTTTCCTGGATTTTGGAAACAAATCCAAAAACCACTGTGTTGAAATTACAAATGCTGCTGAGATTTCCAGTACTTAACATCTTACATCCAGACATTTCATTTCCTGCAGCCCCCATACAAGGAAAAGCTTTTCCACTAACAGTCAAGGTTCCTTGTTCATTCATGTGCCAGATGGAACAGTACTATAGACTGGAAAAACATAATAACCACACTAAGAAATAGTGACTTTATGAATTTCCATTGTATGGCAACACCTGCAACATGATCAGGTATATGCTGATATTTTCCAAAATATTACTCTCACTATAAATATAAAATATGCTGTACTGTATAACCTCCACAATGACCAGGAACAAGATCTGAAGCCACAGTCAGAATCTGAAAGTGCTCCAAAAAGGTCAGGTTCAAGATTTTTCCAAATTAATCTAAATCTATGCCAATTAAAACCCTTCAAGATGGATTCTGCACACACTTCAAAGCAAATAAAAACATGTGCTAATGTGGTGCAATTCCAGGGCCTTGTTAAAAGTTTATTTATATCGTGCTGGTGAGAGATACAGTTGGAATCATAGCGACAAAGAGAAGAAAGTTTACTTCTGGAAAAAAAATGCAATATGCACTGGCCGTCCTTGACCTGCAGCAGTTATGGAATTTCATTCAAATCTCCAGTGAGAGAGAACTGACTCACCACTGCAGCCTCAGAATTTGAATATCTATGATTTAGAGGATCTAAATTCCACCACCACCTCCTCTCCAAATTTATCTCAACACTTGCATAACCACAGGGGGGGCCTTTAATGCAATTGCTGTATTAATACTTTTTAAAAAAACTTATATAGGGAAAGCTTGAATATACAATGGCCTGCATCAACTTTTTTTCCCCAGATATTCAAACATTGTTACAATAGTGTTACAGGAAAACATTTTTTTAATTCCAATTTTCTCCCTCACTTGAAGTCATTAACTCACTTTGCTGTTCAGTTCCAAGGGTACTGGTGCCTCTCCAGCAACTTCTCCAAGTGGTTTGTGTCTGTATGCTATTTAATTACTGATGGCATCACAGCCATGTCCAATGCTGCCCTCACTCAATGTCTACACATGCGCACTTTCAGCAGGAGTCAACCTGGCTGATATTTTCTTTCCCCAAGCAGTGCCGCTGACTCCAACTGCTGCACCAGCTGAGATCAGCACAGACTGGGAATCCGAACATGGGACCCTCTGGTCTTTATGGGTTATTGCTACTATGGGCAGTGTCCATATGTACAATGTGATTGGAGAACCCAAATACTTTAAAAAAAAACATAGAAAGTACTACACAACAAAAAGCAGCTGGAAGGGCAGATGACCTGCCTTCAGGCTTCCACTAATTGATCCAAACTGGCTGCTGGGAGATTCAGGAGCAGCTGGTCAGATGAATTTCACTTCCTGTGATGAGTGCCCACCCTCTTGCCCTTCCCACAGCAATACAACAAGAGATGAATCACAGGAGCATTGTGGGGATCAAAGCTGCAGTCCACCACTACAAAACGCAGCCCAAAAACTGCACCACAGTTTGAGCAACAGTTCAATTATTCAAGGTTAATATCCTGAATAGAAGATTTGGTGCACGAAAAACATTACCTTCTAAGAAATCTATAATATATGCTTAATTCTCACGTCTGAATCAGTTTGCTAACCGTATTTAATGAAGCATGCCATTAACAAAGGGAAGTCCATACCAATAAAACCCAGCAAGACCCAGATAGTAAAAATAGTGCCGTTCTCAACCAGTAGGGTGCTGTTGGAGTCTCAGGATTGCCCATCAGTCAGACTTACTTCCAGCAATTGGATAAATCTGGTCAGGTTTCAGTCATGCTCGACGGAGTGTCAAGTGTGAAAGGGGAAAGAACAACTCCTTGCCTTCAGAAATACCAAAGCTCAGCCGTCTGAGACCTTACCACCTAGCCACACATGGAAGGATATTTGTGGAAAACATGAAGTAGTCCTCATCCTAATCTGGTAGCTTTGAATGGATGTAACAATACCAAGGGAGAAAATACAAGTAAAACATGGTTAAGTTCTGGCAATTTTCCTGTAGAAAAATCAAGTAGATCACCATATTAATGTGAAATGTTACTGCAGTAGACTATAGTATCCATCACAAGTCATACTGAATGCATTTACTTGAAAGCAACAAAACTGATACTTATCCTTTCATAATTAGTTATCCACAAGAAGCACTTACTTGGACTTTATGTTGTTGAAATTTTTGCCTAAAGCTAGATGGCGAATTGATCTATTCTTGCTCATCCATACTACAAGAGTAGCAAGATCGGAGTCTAAACCTGTACAAAACAAGGTTAGAAATTGTAAACATGAACAGACTGCACAATTTCCAACATGAAAGTTGCTCTGTAGTCTCTTAAGCATCTTTGCTGTCCTGTCAGCAGTTTTATAAATGCGTAGGAGAAAATATGAATGCATGAAACAGCTGACAGGACAGCATAGCTGCTGCATATGGATGGGCTGTAAGGTAAATACTAACAGTGCATTTAATTTACAGCTTGTCCACATGCAGCAGCCTTGAATTCAGCAGCAGCAACTCTTCAAGGTAAACAGGAGAGTGCTGTCTCCAGAGATGATGAGATCTACCTGACGAGGTACTTTTAATTGGTGCCGCTGGAACTACAGCAGCAATGTAAATGGTGCCTCTGGGGATGTTGGCCGCTGTTTTTTTCTGGGTGAGGGTGAGCTTGCCTGTACAGACCAGTGATGCAGACAGACCTTCTTCAACCATAAGGAAAAGAAAGCACTTGCATTTATATAGCGCCTTTCACGACCCCCAGGACACTCCAAAGTACTTTTGAAGTGTAGTCACTGTGGTAATGTAGGAAACGTGATAGCTAATATGCACACAGCTGGATCCCACAAACAGCAATGAGGTAAATGACCAGATCATCTATTTTTAGGCGTTGGTTGAGGGATAAATATTGGCCAAGATGGGGAAGAACTCCCCTGCTCTTCTTCAAAAAGTGCTGTGGGATCCTTTACGTCCAACTGAGAGAGCTGACGGGGCTTCGATTTAACGTCTCATCTGAAAGACGCCGCTTTTGACAGTGCAGCACTCCCTCAGTACTGCACTGGAGCATCAGCCTGGATTATGTGCTCAAGTCTCTGGAGCGAGGCTTGAACCCACAACCTTCTGACTCAGAGGTGAGAGTGCTACCACTGAGTCAAGGCTGACAACAATCAGACCCAAGGGCCAGAAGATTAAGTTGCAAATTGCAACGTCCAAATAATTCTGAGTACCCAAGCTTGTGCATTTGCCATTGTTTATTGCCCCAGGGTTGTGGAATCTGTGCCACAATATAAATAGGAAGAATTTTATTACAAAATCTATTGCAGAACAGCTTCCATTTGAAATGGTTCTGTAATATAAGCACAACATAAATGACATCACACACCACAAATGTGTATGAAAGCCAATCTGGCTATTGTTATTTAACCTCTTCCTTGTTATTAAACGGATGACAAAGGGCTTTCAATAAAACTTCGCAATGTTTAGTTTATCCCACTGTACAACAAGCTCTCGAATATTGTATCAACAGTTATTGCTATCTGGACTTTCCTAGAACATACAGAATTATAGAAATTTCAGAGCAGGATGCCATTCAGCCCACTGTGTCTATACCAGTTCTAGCTGCTCATTGAAGCTATCTACACTCATCCCATTTCCCTGTTTTCCCCCATATATCCTTCCATTTTTTTCCTGTTCTAGGGTTTCCCTAATTCCCCATAAATGCCATAATTTACCCAGCTTCAATAGCCAACAGGGAAATGCACTCCATATTTTAATCACTATGAAAATATTTCTTATATCCAGCCAAATTTATGCTTCTAATATTATGTCCCTCTCATTACTAAATCACAACTCACTGGTAATCTTTTGCTATTTAACTGCTCAAATCCTATCGAAATTTTGAACATTACTTTCAGATCCCCTTTATTCTGCTCTAGTTTTCAAATTTCTCATCATGATTACATCCTCATTTATATAAATTTACATTCCACATTTCCTCCATGGCTATCTATTGGCTATTAAAAATTGCAGTACTCTGATCTAAGCAATGTCTTGTACAAATTCATCACCAACTCCTTGTATACAATGCCCCTTTATGTAAAGCCCAGAAAGTATCAGCTCTCCTACAAAAGTGCTTTTAAAGCTTTGTCTGTATACCCTGAGAGCAGTGTGTTCTTCTACTCTATGTCGAGTTTGACCTTTTGGGTTCTATTTCAATTCTGTGTTCTTTTTCCCAAAATGTACTACTTCACATTTATCTAAATTTAACTGCATTTGCCATATATCTGCCTGTTTCGCAGACCTGTCTATGCTTTCCTGCATTCTTCTTCAGTTTGCTATTCCTCTGTTTTGCCGTCAACAAATTGTTTAACTATATAGACAAGAGTGGTCTCAATACTGCTCTTACATTAACGATTTGGATTCGGGAATCGGAAGTACAATCTCAAAATTTGCAGGCGACACCAAATTGGGAGTGCAGTTAATGCAACAGAAGAATGTATCTAACTGCAAGAGTACGTTAATAAACTTGCAGAATGGGCATGTAATTGGCAAATGAATTTCAATATAAGTGTGAGATGATGCATTTTGGTAGGAAGAATAAGGAGACCATATACTGCTTGGATAATAAGAGTCTACACGGGATAGGGAAGCAAAGTAATCTAGGGGTACATATACATAAATCACTAGAAGTAACGATGCAGGTTAATAAAGCCATAAAATAGGCAAATCAAGCACTGGGGTTCATTTCTAGACTGATAGAATTGAAAAGCAAAGAAGTTATGTTAAACTTGTATAGAACCTTGGTTAGAGCAAACTTGGGAGTATTGTGCACAGTTCTGGTTTCCATATTATAGAAAGGATATAGAGGCATTGGAGAAGGTGCAAATAAGATTCTCAAGGATGATCCCAGAACTGAGAGGATATCCTTATCAGGAAAGGCTGAACAGGCTGGGGCTCTTTTCTCTAGAAAAGAGAAGGCTGAGGGGTGGCCAGATAGAGGTCTTTAACCTGATGATCGGGTTTGTTAGGGTAGACGTAGAGAAAATGTTTCCACTTGTGGGGGAGTCCAAAACTAGAGGTCATAAATATAAAATTGTCACTACTAAATCCAATAGGTAATTCAGGAGAAACTTGTTTACCCAAAGAGGGGTAAGAATGTGGAACACGCTACCACAAGGAGTATTTGAGGCAAGTAGCATAAATGTATTTAAGGGGAAGCTAGATGAGCATATGGGGGAGAAAGGAGTTGAAGGGTACCCTGATAAGGTTAGGTGAAGTAGGGAGGGAGGAGGCTTGTGAGGAGCATAAACGCCGACATAGCCACTTGGGCCGAATGGCCTGTTTCTATGCTGTAGTTTCGATGTAACTCAATATAATTAAGATCCTTGAGGATCTGGCCACTGTCTGAGGCTGAATCAGACTGTTTGCAACCTCAGCGTCCTACTTGACAATGAGCTGAGCTTCTGACCCCATATCCGCTCCATTACCAAGACCGCCTACTCCCACCTTCGTATCATCGCCCGTCTCCGCCCCTGCCTCAGCTCATCGCCTGCTGAAACCCTCATCCAGCCTTTGTTACCTCCAGACTTGACTATTCCAATGCTCTCCTGGCCTCCCATCTGCCAACCTCCATAAACTTGAGCTTGTCCAAAACTCTGCTGCCCATATCCGAACTCACACCAAATACCATTCACCCATCACCCCTGTGCTTGCTGGTCCAGCCTCCAATTTAAAATTTTTATCCTTGCTTTCAAATCCCTCCGTGGCCTCACCCCACCCTATCTTTGTAACCTCCTCCAGCCCTACAATCCTCTTGAGAGCTCTGCGTTCCTCCAATCCTGGCCTCCCTGATTTCCTTCGCCCCACCAATGGTGGCCATGCCTTCAGCTGTCTAGGCCCTAAGCTCTGAAATACCCTCCCGAAACCTTTCTACTCTCTTTGATGTTCCTTAAAACCTACCTCTTTAACCAAGCTTTTGGTCACCTGTCCTAATATCTCCTTATGTGGCTCAATGTCAAATTTTTGTCTGATAACTCTCCAATGAAGCACTTTGGGACATTTTACTATGTTAAAGCCGCTGTATAAATGCAAGTTGTTGTTCGTTAAGATATATCTTTAATTTCAGTAGAGAAACGCTAATGAATTGGACACAATCCACACTATCTTTTCACGGTTGATTTACATTCTTTTATGTTTTTAAATCACTGCAGTCCAAACACATTTGTAATTTTTCTCCAAGACTTATAATTTTTTTTAAGTTAAGTGAATGAGTAATATGGGGGTTGAGGTTCAAGCTCACAGTCACAGAATCATAAACACTGAAGGAGGCCTGTGCCGGCTCTTTGAAAGAGCGATCCAATTAGTCTCAGTCCGCTACTCTTTCCCATAACCCTGCAAATGTTTCTTTTTAAGTATACATCCAATTCCTTTTTTGAAAGTTACTACATTCCAGATCAAAACAATACACTATTGATCCTATACAGATCATATCACTAGCAAATAAATTCATACAAAATCTCTAAAATGGCACAATGAAGGCATTTAAGTGGAGTTGCCAGACACTGACAGATTCGTTAACAAATCATTTATAGCTAATTTGTGCTGTGGAAATGCTTTATGGGGTCATTTAGCAATATCAGCTCAGGTCCTAGGTGCTGAACATCATCCTGTTGATATTGCTAGGAAGATCCCACAACAACATAAACTCATCTGCACAAATGGAGTTGTTTTAAAACTCTAATCTGCAAATATAGATCTGGTCCCACTACCTCCCCTAATGTCTGTGGAAGGATTGCAAAGGCCAATAAGCGCCAAACTGTCTTACCGATCTATGAAGGGGAGGGGTTGACTCACTCACCGTGCTGGAGGCCACGGAACATGCTGCCGCTTGTCAGTAAGACCAGCTGTTTCTATATTGTCATGCTCTACACAGCCTCAGTTACTTTACTGTATTTCTGAAATCGGGCTGATCAGTGGCAACTTAATGAAGTAATGTATTATTACAGTCCAGCTTTTGGCTGTTGCACCTAGTTTTACAGAACCTTCCTATGTCACTGCTGGATTATTTATTAAATGCTGGATTGCTTACTGAATGCTGGAACTGGACAATTAGGTGACAAACCCATGTTGCACTGAAATTCATCACTTAATTCAGCTTCAGAACCAGGGCACCTGACGATAACGTTTCTAAGTACATAGTTTTTGAAGGAGCACTTTCATCTTTAGCAATAAAAAAGCTTCAAATTTTGCTGTTTCCATGTTACCCAGTTCTGAAGCAAATGGAGTGAGAAAAATCATGCTGCATGTATAATCCTAACATTAAATCATTTTGAAACCAGCTGAGCTTTTTTCCCCCTTAAAAAACAAACTTGCATTTATACAATGCCTTATTACGTTCTCCCAAAGTAATTCATAGCCATTGAGTTATTTGTGGAGGACTGTCACTGTTTTTATGCAATTTGGCAGCTAATTTACGTAGACCAAAATCCCACAAACAGCAAATGAGATGAACGGCCTGTTTCAGGTGAAGTTGGCCAGGACACTAGGACAACTCCCTACTCTTCTTCATAAAGTGCAATGGAATCTTTTAACATCCACCTGAACCACTAGAACAGGCAAACAGAACCTTGGTTTAATGGCTCATCTGAAAGATTGCACCTCTGACAAAGAAACACCTGTGACAATGCAGCACTTCATCAGTACTGCAACAAATGTTACAGCCTAGATTAAGTGCTGAAGTCCTGGAGCGGGGCTTGAACCACAACCCTCTGTCTCGGAGGTGAGTGCTACCAACCGAGCCAAGTTGGCGCTGAAGATTAATAGCTGGAACAACCCTAATAGTTCATGGAATAAGTGATCTGGTATTGAGCTACACAGAATGGAAGGATTCCAAGTTCAATTCCCTCTGAGTCCTGAGGTAGCCAGGGTAGTGGTCAGGGAACTACGAATGGTCTCAGCGTTGCCAGAGTAGGGACAGGAGGAACAGAAACTGCATACATGGCATCAGTTGAGGACAGGATTAGGTTCAATTACCATGTCTCGCACAATTGAATCTCCTATCAACATTCACTGCCCTAGAATGGCCACCTATGTGAAGGACTGCTGCTGCTTGTGGAACTGTGCAGCCAACAGGAATCACCCCCCTATTTGGGAAAGGATGGGAGAAAAAAATGGATATTCAGGAGTGCATGACAAAACAGTTTCACAATGACTAATATTGTGAAAGTGAAGCCTTTGCAGAGAGGGTTACAATCATCTTGCTATCTCTATCATCCATCTGGATGGGAGTTTTCCTTTGAATTTTTAAATGGAGGAACTTGAAACTAAAAAACTTTTGAGTCTGCTCTGGTGTGCAGCATTCATGCTCCAACACGTTGTGTTTGACATGCAGAGTAGGGCCTGTGTTTGTGCCTGCAATTACATGCAGGACCAAACGTGGCCATTTTATGAGGGGGAAGCTTTCTCGACAGTAGAAAATAAAAATTCCCAAGAAAGCAACTGCTTAAATGGTTAAGCGAAGAGTACTGACAGAGGCCTGTGATCAGGTCTCTTCACCCCTCCCCTCAAAAAGCTGGAGAAAAGAGACTCAAATGACATTCGTGGTATACAGGCAATGAAATTGTGCAACCCCCTGCAAGTATCCTGTCTCTTGACAGCAGCACAGAATTGTATTAAGTGTCAAGTACAGTAATTATTTGAACATTAGTGTCAACCCCTCCCCCCACCAAGAAAAATCAAAACTTTGATAAAAGTGAGAGTTTAGGTGGAAGTCTGACAAAAGGAATAGGTTAAAATAAGATATTTTATAGCACTAGTGGAGGAAGGGGTTAACCTAGTTGATCACATTTTTACACATAGTTCAACCAAAAATCTAGTTTAACACATACAAACAGAAAGTGCTATATCTAGAGCAGCTACTTTGAAACAACAGTTTCCACAGGGTTCAAATGATGCCCACTGCAAGTTCTGCTGAGATTTTACACGGCTTTATGGAAGCATGCAAAGATTCTCATGGTTTCCTCACATGGTACATTAACATCTCTATTACTGTTCTTTTGAATATGAGATTCATTGTAAACGTCAAACAAGTAATTCTTCTCACCATTGTCTGAAATATCCAGTTTCGAAATGTTATGGACTTCTGCAATGCAGCCTTCCAAAATCTGAGCCCCACCTGACCTTAGCTGTGGACAAAGAAGCTTGAAATCAGTTTTACTGAGCAATTGGGATACCATTCAGAGATTTAACAATTACTGATTTCTCCAACAATTACAAATAGGGATTACAGAAATGTTTCGCTGTTCAACTACTGGGAAATAAAAATGTCACCATATCTCTTATTGTTCACTTTGCAAAGTTACTGCATTGTTTCAGGAGTGTAATTAGTAGACAATTTTAAGCAAATTTTACAATTCCTAAAGATGCCTTTTAGTTTTTGTGACATGCAGCCTAATGATGTTTGGAAATGCACTGGTCATTTCTACTGCAGTTAACAATGTTCAAGGCTACTGAGATTTGACAAAAGCAGTTAAGCGTAGTGGCATTTTTCACCATGCTTTCCACAAAAGCCCATAAGTGATTAAATCCTGTACAAAGATCTGATGAAATGGGAGATGAGTAAACCATATAAAGATTTTTCATCCAAGCAGGTGCATTAGCTAAGTTTTAAAAGAGGTGCAGCACATTCACTCTCAAATAAAATGCAAAGACAGTCTGAAGTCATTTTGTTGCACTTAAAAAAATGGAATTATCCAATAATTCAAATTAAGCAATGTCAATAACACAGTAAAATGGGAAATTAGTGCTGAAAATTTGAATTATCCAATAATTTGAATTAAGCAACTTTGAATTGAGCAGACTGTAAACCAAAAATCAATGCAAAAGCAGCAGAAAGCAGCAATCAGCACATAGGACAAAATAAATGTGGTTACTGTAATACCTGAATAATGTACTAATGATTAATCTAAAATAAAAAAAAGTGTGAAGTGGTTGCTTCCTTACACTAATGGTGGTGTTGTTCACAAATGATGTCAACACTTGGATGGTAATTTCTTCATCTCTCCCACCCTCCAGTACTTGATCAATTCAAAATCTGAAGGGGCTGGGATTCTTCAATTCTTTGAATGTCACTGATTGCTATCACTGACGAAAATTGTTTGGTAATTTGCGTAGCTCAGCCGTGTTTTTAAAAAGCGGTAACTGCTTGTTCTTCAGCAGAAAGCAAATTCTACTAGTTGTGGGCTTCTAATCCTAGATCCTGATGTGGGCTTCCTACTAATTACTACCAGATGTCCAAAGTATTAAAAGGTAACATGAAATTTAAAAGTGTTTTGTTTATTCCAATTAATATTTATGGCATTTTACATTTCCTTAACTCTACTTTATAGTATTCAGCTGCTAAGAAAATGGATGAGTACGAAAATCCATTTTGAAAGCTGTAAATGATACTCAAAAAGAGCAGTATTACCACTGATTGACTTGACAACTACAACCGCCTGTTAATTTTTAATGAAGGTTTCCTTACACCATCACCTCAATATGCAGACTTTATAACCGAAAAGGCAGAACACTACGTTAGAAACAGCTTAAAATACAGTAGGCCGTACATCAAAAGACACACACTAAGGCTTTTTTCTTGAAACGGTCAAGTGTTTCATCAAATGAAACTTGCCCAGCACATCATACAAAACACTAAGCTGGAGCCAAAAATTTAATTGCACAAAACATCTGTGCTAAATCATTCTAACGGTAAAACCGACAGACAGATAGGAAGCCATTTACTGGATCAACAAAGGTTAAAGGTAAGGCAGGGAGGGTACTTACACAGTGACCAAGCTAAGGAAAGCAGTAGAGGGGGAAAAGAATGGCATATATCAGTGCAGAGCTGGAGTAGGCAATAGCATCACAGCACAGTGAGTTCAGCAACCCTGTCTTCTGCATCACACTAGCCCTTGAAAATTGTTAATTGTTAATGGCTAAGCAAGCCCTGAAACAGATCTGGTTATACCGCTGCTGTTGCAATATATTACTACATAAACATCAGCAAATGGAGAGTCACCAATTATATAGACGCAAGGTCACTATTCAATTAGCGAATAAATATTTTTACACAGAGCTGCTTGATGAGATAGGGGCTGTGAAGGCAATACGTTGAGTAAGTCGATTCACAGACTCGTGGCTGCTGAATTCATTTAACTTATTAAATTAGTTATGATATATTGCTTATCAACAGGTTTAGAAAATTTTCAGCACTAAATTCCCATTTTACTGTGTTCCCCTGGGTTTTGGGAACTATGCTAACCCAACAACACCCCAGTTCAGGAACTAAGGTTCATTGATATATTCCACTCAGTCATATTTGCTGCTGAATTTATCTAAACCGATGCAACCTTATCATAAGATTATCAAGCAATATTAATGTATTCCCTTTCTCGAGAATTACTGGACAGGAATACATTCTGGCATATTAAAACATATAACAACACTCCCCAAGACTCGGTGCTTTACATAGTGAGTAGCTGGGCCATGCAGATCCCTGAACTTTGTGGAGTTAGCTGATCTCATCCAGGATGGTAGCAGGGGAGTTATAATACACCTCAGCACCAATGAGTAAGAGACAGGAGAATCAACTGTCGTTTCCAATTTTGATTGCTACCCAGCAGCCCCAGTGAAAAATCACGTGAGCAAGAACGGGCTTGACTGTGATGTTCACCGTAGCCAAATAGCCTGATGGCAGTCATCGGCAAGGCTCTTTTATGAACATTGGTCACTTGGCTTCAGTACTCGAGGGCATCCGAGGCCCAAATCAAATCTTTCAGGAGGGGAGAAAGTTGACAAGAAAAATAAAATCCATAAGAATTACACGCTTCTTAATAAAAGAGACAAAGTATATCCTTCAAACTTGGAAATGTTAACTGAGTTTTAAGTCATTCCCCACACCATTTTCAAATTAAATTAATTCAATGAATAAAACCATTCCTTCTTACCTCACAACTGCTAAGGTCAAGAGAAACCTCCTTTAGTTGAGGATTGCAAGAAAGGCCAAGTAAAAGTGCTCTGTAAAAAAAGAACTGCCTTGAAATAAACTTTGCATTGCCAACCTTGGTACTGTTGAAGAGAAAACACCTAGGGCACGATTTTAACTTCAAAGTCCGGGTGCATTGGGGCAGCATGGGAACAAAATTGGAGATTTCTGGAGCGGGAAGGAATCCCGGCTCCAACCCACTAAAAAACACGCATGACCCAGATCCATTTGGGTGCCCGCGCGGTTCAGGAACCCGGAAGTCCCACCGGCAATTAAAGCCGCAGGACGATATTTAAAGCAGGAATTAAAGTAGTCAAACTCATTGGAATTGTGAATAATCTTGTTATTGATGCCGGGAAATGATTTCAACGCTGCCTCAACACGTTTCCTGTGCTGTGTGAAGCACGCCATGGGAAATCAGGCGGGTTGCAGCCCGCAGCCATTTGGACTGTTTGGCAGATGGGGATAAAAGATGAGTTATTGCAGCAGAGCACTCATTTCTCTCAGACAAACTTTTGGCTGGGAGATCTTTGTGTTTAGGCAGAAAAGTCTTGGTTCACACTCAGAATTGTTCTGTTTACACATATTTACCTACTTTTTGGACACCCACAAGCTGACATCATCAGGATGGGGGGTGCAATGGCTGCACTTCCGCTACTCGCAGCTCCACATCACAGAGATATGTCACAGGGACCTGCATAAGAGCAGAGAGGGGAACAACAGAGAGCCCAACGTCGCAGGAGGCACTACCTTCGTGAGAGGGTCTACAGACCGAGGCTGAGCTTCCTGGACCTCTCTGAGGAGCAGTGCTTACGAAGGCTGAGAGTGAGTCGCCAGGTGGTCGCAGACATCTGAGCATTCCTTCATGCAGAGCTGCTCCCGGCTGGGCCTGGTGGCATCGCATTGCCCGTGGCAGTCAAAGTGACCACTGCCCTCAACTTCTTCGCCTCCAGATCCTTCCGATGGTTTGTTTCGCAGGGCGTCCCACTACATCAACTTCCCCATGGACGACCTCAGCCAGACAGAGAGGGCAGTGGGTTTCCACTCTCTGGCTGGCTTCCCACGGGTACAGGGTGCAATTGTTTGCACACATTTAGCAGTCCAAGCACCTCCACACAAGCCAGGAATGCTCATCAACAGAAAGGCATATCACTCCATCAACGTGCAGCTCGTTTGTAACCATCGGAAAAGATTCCTTCACATGTGCGCCAGATTCCCTGGCAGCTGCCATGATTCATTCATTCTGCGGGAATCCAACATCCCGGCCCTCTTCCACGCACCAAACAGCGTTAAGGGCTGGCTCCTCGGAGACAAGGGATACCCCCTGCAGACTTGGCTCATGACACCGGTGAGAAACCCCATCAGTGAGGCACAGCATTCATACACAGTCACATCGCCACCAGATCTGTCATTGAACACGCGACAGGACTGCTCAAGATACGATTTCGGTGCCTGGATCGGCCTGGTGGATCGCTTCAATACGCACCAGCAAGAGTGGGTAGAATTATAGTCATCTGTTGTGTCCTGCACAACATGGCTCAACAGAGAGGGTTACCAGTTGCTGAGGCCCCATGCCCTCATTCAGCATCTACATCTGCCATCAACATTGAGGAGGACGAGGATGAGGAACCCATCGGCAGAGCAGCGGCTCACCTGGCTGCTTGTGAGGCCAGGGAGTCGCTAACATTTGAATGATTTTCATAAGGACAGCTGCAAAGTGAGACCATCTGGAAAGAGCAGCGCTAACACCAGCCACCCAACCCCTGCCCAAAACAGTCCTACAACTACACAGACCCACTGTACACGCACCCACTGGGTGGCATCAAGTGTCGCCGTTCAAGATGAAGCACATGAAAGGGCGCGATCACAAAAGGCAGTCAAGAATGGGCAAGATGCGGCAGTAGTGGTGAGAATGATAACATTTAATGTGAATTTATCAAAAAATAAATATAAATGAAAAACATAACAGTCTGTCAGACACCC
The DNA here is from genome assembly GCF_035084215.1 of Heptranchias perlo. Classification (NCBI taxonomy): domain Eukaryota; kingdom Metazoa; phylum Chordata; class Chondrichthyes; order Hexanchiformes; family Hexanchidae; genus Heptranchias; species Heptranchias perlo. The sequence goes on from NC_090326.1 coordinate 32,086,636, forward strand.
TTGTGATCACCAAATCTTAGCCCTTCTCTTCCTAGTACTTCTACACGCTGCATCTCCGTGGCTGTAGCAGAGGTAGTAGCAGGTTGCTCTTGTTCATGTCCTGACTGTTCAGATGCTTTGGGCCTACGCCTTCTGCATTTTGGAGCCTGTGAAGGTCCCGCCAAACACTGTTCCACCAGCACGTGTGCAGGGGCAGACTCGGCCACCTGGAGAGGAGGCAGCATTGCAGGTACTGGTTGGGAGGGGGTGGCAACTGGTGAGATGTGAGATCGCTGAGAGCTGCGTCCCCACTTCTATGTCCCCTTTCGCCATCATCCCTCTCCTGGGCCAGGGCCACATCACTCCTACCACTCTGCTGGACAACAGCTTGGAGGACATGTGTGATGCCTTGGAAGCCCAGTTGTAAAGTTTCTGACTGCCTGTTTAATGCGGCAGAATGTTGTTCACCCCGAGTCCACACGGCCGTGGTCAGGGCCTGAATGACTCATTTGTGAGCCGTGCTTGAAGCTCAATGGAGGCTGCCATTCTCTCCATTGCAGACACTCTCACACTTACCTGTGCCACCAGTCCACTAATGCAATAGTTGGTCTCCTCCATCCTCTGGGCTATTGTGGAGAGTGTGCGTGGCACCTGTTCCAGTACCTCGCAAATGTGCTGCTGCACCTCGATCATTCTCCTTTTAAAGGATGGCCCCCGGGGTTCAGCACTTGCGTCCAGCTGAGCAGAGCCCGGAGAGGAGTGCGCCCACCGATGCAGACTCTCCACAGCTGCCCCTGCCACCGGTGTCTGCTCGTGCTTGCTTTGTGTGGTGACTTACCAGGTGCCTACCCAACTAACCGACTACTAGGACCCACCGAGGTGTGAGTACCTGCGCTGACGGATGGTTCACTAAGATGTGACGGTGTGCCCTCAGAGGCCAGGAGCTCCACTGAGGAGTCACTGAAGGGCCCGGAAGAGAACAGCAGACAATATTAAGAATCATCACAGATGTATCATGTTGCGATGAGCATATTGAGGTGTTCAACATGCCAATCGTTAATAACATTCATCACACACAACATGAATTGATGTTAAAGTTGTGTCACCAGACGTTTGTGGGGTGCCAGTCTCGGCATCCCCAACAGCCAGCCATTCCAGTGTCCGGCTGATCTGCAGGGCCTCCTCCTCCGCCTCTCTGAGGACCACTATTTGTTGCGGCCCCACTCCAGTTCTCGCCCTCTCCTGTGAATTTTGCACCCTCTTCTCTTACAAGGGGAGAAAGTACAGATGTGTGAGTGAGGGTGAAGTGGTTAGTCAGTAAATACATTGCTTTGGGTGAGGCTGACCATGAAAGTGATGTATATAACGGACAGAGATATCACATTGGATCAGGATTGGGGTGTGTGGTAATGGTGGGTTCACAAGTAGGGGGGTGAGGAAATGTTCAGGAAGTGAAGGTAAGTTGAGGATGAGCGTTAAGTGGGTGTGAGGAGTGATGTGATGGAGTAGTCTTGGCAGTGCAGAATGAGTTGCGGGGGGGGGGTGCGGTGGTGGTGTGATGTGCACCACGGAATGCAGGAGAATCAGTAAGTGTACTCACTTTTGCTGACCGAGTTAGGTCACTGAGGTGCTTCCTGCACTGCACCCAAGTGCGGGAGATGTTGCTCCTGCTGGTGACCTCCTCTGCCACCTTGAGCCAGGCCTTCTTGGTGGCAGAGGCAGGGCGCTTCCTCCTGTCCGTTGGGTAGTATATTTCCCCCGTCCTCCTCACCCTGGCCAGCAGCACCTCAAAAGTGAGGCATCACTAAATCGTAGAGCTGGCTTGCCCCTCTGCTGCTCCGTTATGCCTGCTTGCTCCTTTGTCCAGCAAAAGCCATTGATGCAATGGCCCTTTAAATACAGACACTCCAGCTGACAGCAGGTCATGCGGGTGCGCAGTCCATGCACTGCGCAGCTTTTGGACGCCAAACCTGGAAGCCACGTTAAGGGCCATCAGTTAAGTCGCGATCGTGTGGGGAACGGTAAGGATTTATTTTTTGGGTTTGCTGCACGCCCGTTGATCCCCACCGCCACCCGACCTGCTGCCATCCCGCTGTCTTATTAAAATCGTGCCCCTAGTCTTTTAACATTTTCACTACTTTCTGCTTCTTGCTAGCACTTAAGCAGCAAACATAACTTCCCCCATTTCAATGCATGGTATTAAACGGTTCAAAGTTAGCAAAAGGTTCTTTGCATAATACAGAAAATAAACCTTCGGGAACATTGGGTGCTGCAGTGGGTTAAACACAGGCCAGGGTTCAAATCCAGCCCTGACTGACGGGATGAAAGTCTCCCCTCTCTATTGGGTGTTAATGATCCTACGTAAAATGAGGATGGACATTGTTAAACCAGGTCCTAGTGGGAATAGGCCTACAAAACTGGCCTAATTCAGCACTAATTGGCAATCAAGAAGGCTCAAGTAGGAAATAGTAAAACTGTCACACTGATGGGAATGGGTTGCTCTTGAGGTTGAGAGAACGTCGCTGGGACAGAGTAGAGGGAGCTTTAAACTGCATCTAGCTGTTCTACGCCTCACTTGGTAGTTCTTGATGCTGATGCTGGGTGTATTAAATGAGAAGAGTTCCATTCCCCACCATTAACCTCCCTTACCTTGACAAGCAAAAATACATATATATAAAAAACTAAAATCTAAAAAAGATATTAAAAGTTCTGACCAACTGGCAGCACGACAGGTTGGCACACCAAAGCACTGCACCATGAAATGGCAAGATATGAGTTCAAATTCAAGATTCAGCACACAGAATCGACTGATCTCAACAAAGTTGTTGAAAAAAAGAGAGAAATGAGCACAGGCCAGATTTTCCCCTATACCAAGAGAAGAAATTCTAAAATAAATGAGTAGTTCAGTGACACTGAATGTGACACACTTTTGAGGAGCTAGTTACGGAACTGCAGAGAAACTCTGGAACAGATCAACTACCTGCCCTCTTGACCAGAGAATGATGCCTGACTCGAGGGTAGGAGAGGAAGGAGGAAGATGAGATAGGAGGAGAAGGAGAAGGAGAAGGAGAATGAATCTTAATAAAACTAACTTGTTAATACATAGAAGCCAAAGAGACTATATTGATAAAAGAAATGCCTATCAAAGGGAAGAAACAAATACTGACTTGACTGCATCCGGAGCGAGTTTGGTGCCTGACAGGTTGATGTGTCTCAAAGCCAGTGAGCTACTGAAATACATTTTGAAGGATGGAGGGACTTCCTTCCCCTTCCTGCGACATTGAAGGAAGTAGAAGAATTCATGTTAGATCAGTCATACAAGAGAATTACTTATTCATAGACACAATACACAAAAATTCTGCTCCTGGGAGTCTTGAACGAGCTCCACAATGATATCTGGACCGATCGAAATCTTGACTTGTGCACCATTCAAACCCTGATGCTGGACATGCTTGGCACCGGTGATGAAGGGCAGTCTTGCAATGAGGCTGAGATGCAAGAGGCCTCAATGCCTTTTTCCAGCCTTCTGAACGGACAAGGCACAGGGTTCAGTCAATTCTTTCTTTTTAATTCATATTTTGAGATGATTCCTACAGGTACAATTTTCCTTCTGGCATATTTACTTGGATAGCATGCCATTGGTTACAGGCACACAGTGCTCCCACGGCTATAAAGAAGGAAAACTCATCGGCCCCGATACCTACGAGAAGGCAGGGAGGGTGTGGGGGGAGGCCGAGAACGGCCGAAGAACCCGGCAAGGCCAGGGACGCGGAGGTCCTGCCAAATGTAACATTCTTTTGTTCTGTTTTCCGTCCAGCAGATGGCCAAACTGAGAGTCAGGCCGGCGGCCGGAAGGGAACACCAGCAGCAGGAGGTTGCAACCGGGAAAAGTCCCCGGCAATCGGGGGGAGGGGGGGGGGGGAAGGGGAAGAGAGAGGCCACGATTGGCAGGAATGGGAGATGGGACGGCAATTGGGGGGGGGGGGCGGTGGGGGGAAAAAGAGAGGCCGCGATCGGCAGAGGGGAGAGTGAAGGCTTCCTTGGGGGGGCCGGGGGGGGGGAGCGCTAGGTCCCCTTGCGGCCCAAAAGCAGTGATGAGAAAGGCACTTACTTGTGAAACTGGAAGCTCCCACCTCCCTTCCGCTGCCGAGTTTTTCGACCCCAGCAGCAGTGAGTTTAAATCCGGCTCCCAACTGCACTGTGGGGGCCTGATTTAAATATGTTTATAATAAAGGGTTCCGCCACTCCACGGCAGGACATTTGGATGCCCCGATATCTGCCGCTGCACAAAAGGCAGCGGGCGCGTGCACGGCTGTTGGGGACACGTTGCCCGTATTTAAGTCTTTAACCCTCACCCCCGACCTGCTATTCATGGGCTGGGGTGAGTTAACATCAAGACCATCATCTCAAACATCAGAGTACAGTATAGTGAAAAGAAAGAACATGCATTTATATAGCGTCTATCACAATCTCAGGACGTCCCAAAGTGCTTAACAACGGCATACTTTTGAAGTGCAGTCACTGTGGTTATGTAGGGAACTGTCACAGCCAATTGGTGCACAGCAAGGTCCACAAACAGCAATGAGATAAATGACCGGACATCTGTCACCGTCACTGGGTCAAAATCTTGGAACTCCTAACCTAACAGCACTGTGGCAGAACCTTCACTACACGGACTGCAGCGGTTCAAGAAGGCGGCTCACCACCATCTTCTCAAGGGCAATTAGGGATGGGCAATAAATGCTGGTCTTGCCAGTGATGCCCACATCCCATGAATGAATAAAAAAAAATCTGCTTGCTGGTGGTGTTTGACCGATGAATGTTGGCCATGACACCAGACAGAACTCCCCTGCTCTTCCTTGAATAGTGCCACATGATCTTTCTAATCCACAAGAGAGCAGACGGGGCCTCGATTTAACGTCTCATCTAAAGTATTGATAAACTACATTTGGCAGTCGCAGATGGCTGCTTAAGCACCACTTGTCCAGCATGCCAACAATATAAAGGTGTTTTGACAGGAAACAATACTCAAGGATCAAGGGAAACTAGTTTCTTCTGGATGTTTCTCGTATTTTAGTCTATTATCTAGTTCTTTTTTGGCCGACACAGACACGATGGGCCGAATGGCCTCCATCTGCGCTGTAAACTTCTATAATTCTATGGTTCTATTAATTCTGAAAATTTCGTATTGATTCACTCTTCTATTTTTATATTTCTATTTCCCGGAGTAATGTTTTTGAGTCTTTCTAAATCTCCTTACCCCAGATTATTTTCGCATGTATTTTTAGATCACTCTCTTGGTCGAGTCCCAACTCTCCATACCTGCGAGAACATTTGTCCTCGTCCTGAAATCTAGGTAAGCTTTTGGTTAACATGCCCAGGAAACAAACGTGAAACACCGTCTGGTAATTGATTTTAGCTATTGGACTTAACCTATGTCATCATACACATTCAATCCAATCTTTGGAAGCAGTAAACCATCATGTCAGACCTTGTCTTAAATTTAAAATATGAAGCAAATTCATCTTACAAAATCAAAAGCAAAATACTGCAGATGCTGGAAATCTGAAATAAAAACAAAATGCTGGAAACACTTAGCAAGTCAGGCAGCATCTGTGGAGAAAGATGATGCAAGAGTTCTGATGAAAGGTCTTCGATCTGAAAGGTTAACACTGTTTCTTTCACCACAGATGCTGCCTGACTTGCTGAGTATTTCCTATATTTTCTGTTTTTATTTCATTTCACAAAAAGATGGATAAGCACATTAGTAATAGCCTTATATATTTATAGTAGAAATCCTTCCATTTGAGCGTACAGAATAATAAAAGATCTTTTTCTAGAATCTATTACCACTGTGGGAACCTAATTAATCAAAACTGTTTTTTTACAAATTCAAACTCATTTCTCTCCCTTTCAACTATTTCATTGGTTGGTCCCTTATCTGAGATTTTCAAACAGACTCCTTAATTTGAATAGAACAGCTCTTTTTATCTTTCAGAAAAGTGTTCCCTGGACTTCATGAATTTTAAATGTCTAATGACTCAAATTTAAAGAGGATCCATCAGTCATATATAAATTGACCCAAATCACAAATCGTTATTTAGGTTTGGATTAGTCCTCTCTCGAGCCAGTAGCCAAAAAAAAACTAACACCTTATTAGGATAGTCTTTGTACACGATTGTGGCTGAGTTGGCTGTTAAGCTCCTTATATATTATCACTGAATTGAAAGAGACAGCCATTAAACCAAAATTAGACAAAAAAAGTCACATCTGGTTCCCACCTCCTCCATTGCTTCACCTTTCTGGGTGATTTGACTAATTTAATCTGAATTTCCCTTCACACTCATGCTCTGATCACCAGTCTCTCGATTCCTATTGTCTTTGTTATTCCTTCATTTGTGCACTGATTTTTGTTATTTGCTTCTTTCCTCTGACTTCTAACTTTATCCTGCTCTCTGGAACTGCTCCGTGGTCCCTCACTCTGTAAGAAATAGCTCTCACCTCCCCTGTTTGCTCGAATCAGCTGCACTGTCTATTCTACTTCCACTCTCCCAGACCATAATTATCAGAGAAAATTGCAGAGGGAGTACAGCAACGGCTCAATGCCACCTCTGGACTATCATGGGTGTCAGGCAGCACTTTCAACAGCAGGACTGGGAGTTAACGAGCACTTTGAGCTGACCCTGAGAGATGGAGCTACGTCGATAATGTTGGGCTGCAAAAACTGGGAATGGAAGTTACACACGGCTTTTCCTGCCTTAATCCAGGCTCCTCAGTCCGCATAGAAACTTTCAGGTGAGGAGCAGTGGTGTGCTGACCACAGTTACTACTGGTTTTTCAAATACCAGAATTATCAGACTGCTGAGGTTTCCACCACATGGCAGCAAATCTTAAATTCCAGGAAGTACCCATTTTATGCAACTTCAACATTTTTAAAAGACGTTGCAATGTGCTGTTTTAATGCACAAATTTACAAAAAACAAGTACAAATTTGTGACATGATAACCATAGTTGGTCACTACAATTTCAGTACCCAAAATTTATGGACAAAAAATTACAACTGTCATGTAAACGTGAATACCATTTGCTAAATTTGGATTGGGGAACTGCCAATACAACCTGCATACCATTTGATTAAAGCATTCTAAATGAAACTACAGAACAAAAAATATACCAGAAAAGTAGCAAAAACCTGGCAAACTTAATGCACTGGCTTGTCATAGTGCAGTAGCGATATTACTGAATCTTTGAAAGAGGTAATAAAACTTGTGCTCACCTCAGTAATTCAAAGTATAACTTTAAGTGCACTGGGGGTTAAATTCAATAACCCCCGAATCCGGGCGGGGGGGTCGCGGTGTGCGATTAACCCGTGCCCGATTGTTGAGATGCAGGCAGCACGTGAGATTCGTGCTGCCTGGTCATTTACCTGATATCTGCGAGCAACCAGGCCTGCTCACCAGCAGGGGGGCCCCCGATATCACTTGAGTGGCTAGCCCCACGTAAAGGCAGCCTGTACCTCTTATTTGAAAGATACAAGATACGGGTCCGCACGGAGTCTGAACAGAGATCAGACATTGCAACAAAAACAGAGAAGCGGGTCCCATCCCTATGTTTACAATCTGTTGAGTTACGTTAAAACATTGAATAAAGGTCGCACACTACCAAATCCCACATCCTCCAATCTACTGATCTGAGTTTGTACAAGGCCTGCAGGAGAACGTGCACCAAGGTTCTCTGATGATGCACTCGAAGCCTTGGTGCAAGAGGTGGACAGAAGGAGGGGCATCCTATATCCGCAGGGGGGCAAGAAGCCCTCCAGACATATACTCAAGAGGCAGCGGGAGGCAGGAGGGAACGAACTGGCAGGAAGCAAAGGGTAATGTTCGACGGGTGTTCTTGCGACTGGAAGGCTGTTTCCAGTGGGGTTCCGCAGAGCTCTGTACTAGGTCCATTACTTTTTGTGCAGGAAGGTATCAATGGACTGGTCAGGCGAGCAGAAAAGTTGCAAATGGAATTCAATCCGGAGAAGTGTGAGGTAATGCATTTTGGGAGGGCAAACAAGCAAGGGAAATCACAATAAATGGGAGGATACTGAGAAGTGTAGAGGAACAGAAGGACCTTGGAGTACATGTCCACAGTTCCCTGAAGGTAGCAGGACAGGTAGATAAGGTGGTTAAGAAGGCATACGGGATATTTTCCTTTATTAGCTAACGCATAGAATATTAGAGCAAGGAGGTTATGCTCGAACTGTATAAAACACCAGTTATGCCACAGCTAGAGTGCTGTGTACAGTTCTGGTCACCACATTACAAGAAAGATGTGATTGCATTGGAGAGGGTACAGAGGAGATTTACGAGGATGTTGCAAGGGCTAGAGAATTTTAGCTATGAGGAAAGATTGGATAGGCTGGGGTTGTTTTCTTTGGAACAGAGGAGGCTAAGAGGAGATTTAATTGAGGTGTATAAAATTAAGAGGGGCCTAGGTAGATTGGATAGGAAGGTCCTATTTCCCTGAGCAGAGAGGTCAATAACCAGGGGGCATAGATTTAGGTTTAAAGTAATTGGTAAAAGGATTTGAGGGGAGTTGAGAAGAATTTTTTTCACCCAGAGGGTGGCAGGGGTCTGGAACTCACTGCCTGAAAGGGTGATAGAGGCAGAAACCCTCATCGCATTTAAAAGTACTTGCACATGCACTTAAAGTGCCGTAACCTACAAAGCCACAGACCAAGAGCTGGAAAGTGGGATTAGGCTGGATAGCTCTTCTACGGCCGGCACAGACATAATGGGCCGAACGGCCTCCTTCTGTACCGTACATTTCTATGATTCTACGAAGTCAATTGCAGGCGCATAGCACCACGAACATGGATGCAGGGCAGGAAGAAGCTCAATGTTTTGACACGAGTGGTCAAGGTGAATGTCAACTGTCAAGTGGTGTCTCCTATCAACTGCACCATGAGCCTCATCCACTGCTCCACGGACTACATCCCACATCATCCACATACCAACAAACTCTTCCAATCAGATGCTTCCTCTCACCCTCACACATTACCACTGTTGCAAGCCACACACCCACAACTTACAGGTCACACACACTGGCAGCTGTTCAACCATGACAGGCACATCAACCAAACATCCTGCAGGACACTCACTGACACACTTCTGCTTTCTTGCAGGAGAAACTGGTGCATAACAGGAGGCAGCAAGTGGCAGTGGCTCCACGGAACATGAACAGGTACGGTAGCATAGTGGTTATGTTACTGGACTAGTAATCCAGAGACCTGGACTGATAATCCAGAGTCATGAGTTCAAATCCCGCTGTGGCAGTATCAGTAATGGTGACCATGAAACTACCAGATTGTTGTAAAAACCCATCTGGTTCACTAATGCCCTTTAGGAAGGAAACCTGCCATCCTTAGCTGCTCTGGCCTATACGTGACTCCAGACCCACAGCAATGTGGTTGATTCTTAACTGCCTAGCAAGCCACTCAGTTATACAATCCCACCACAAAAAGTTATAAGAAGAATAAAACCAGACATGACAAAGGCAAAGGCAAACCAAGTCCAGTCGACCCTGCAAAGTCCTCACTAACATCTGGGGACTTGTGTCAAAATTGGGAGAGCTGTCCCACAGACTAGTCAAGCAACAGCCTGACTTGGATATACTCACAGAATCATCCCTTTCAGCAAATGTCCCAGACTCTTCCATCACCATCCGTTGGGTATGTCCTGTCCCACTGGCAGGACAGGTCCACCAGATGTGGCGGTACAGTGATATACAGCCAGGAGGGAATGGCCCTGGGAGTCTCCAACATTGACTCCGGACCCCATGAAATCTCATGGCATCAGGTCAAACATGGGCAAGGAAGCCTCCTGCTGATTACTGCCCTCCCTCAGCTGATGAATCAGTACTTCCTCCACGTTGAGCACCACTTGGAGGAAGCACTGAGGTAGCAAGGGGGACAGAATCTACTCTGGGTGGGGACTTCAATGATCTACCTGTCCAGATGCATCTGACCATGACAGTATTGGTAGGAGTTACCACCACACAGTCCTTGTGGAGTCGAAGACCCATCTTCACAATGAGGACACCATTCAAATTGTTGTGTGGCACTATCACCGTGCTAAATGGGATAGATTCAGAACAGATGTAGCAGCTCAAAACTGGGCATTCGTGAGGCGCTGTGAGCCATCAGCAGCAGCAGAATTGTATTCCACCACAATCTGTAACCTCATGGCCCGGCTTATCCCTCACTCTACCATTACCAACAGGCCATGGGATTAACCCTGGTGCAATGAGGAATGTAGAAGAGCATGCCAGGAGCAGCACCAGGCGTACCTAAAAATGAAATGCCAACCTGGTGAAGCTACAACACAAGACTACATGCATGCTAAACAGCAGAAGCAACATGCTATAGACAGAGCTAAGCGATTCCACAACCAACGGACCAGGTCAAAGCTCTGCAGTCCTGCCGCATCCAGTCATGAATGGTGGTGGACAATTAAACAACTAACGGGAGGAGGAGGCTCTGTAAACATCCCCATCCTCAACGATGGCAGAGCCCAGCACTTGAGTGCAAAAGACAAGGCTGAAGATTTTGCAACCATCTTCTGCCAGAAGTGCCGAGTGGATGATCCATCTTGACATCTTCCCGAGATCACCACGATCACAGAAGCCAGTTTTCAACTAATTCGATTCACTTCACGTGATATCAAGAAATGGCTGAGTGCACTGGATACAGCAATGGCTATGGGCCCCGACAACATCCTGGCTGTAGTGCTGAAGACTTGTGCTTCAGAACTAACCAAGCTGTTCCAGTACAGCTAAAACACTGGCATCTACCCAACAAAGTGGAAAATTTCCCAGGTACGTCCTGTCCACAAAAAGCAGGACAAATAGCTCCAGACCTCATTACAGCCATGGTCCAAACATAGACAAAAGAGCTGAATTCCAGAGGTGAGGTGAGAGTGACTGCCCTTGACATCAAGGAGCCTTAGAGAAATCGAAGCCAATGGGAATCAGGGGGAAAACTCTCCAGTGGTTGGAATCATATCTAGCACAAAGGAAGATGATAGTGGTTGTTGGAGGCCAATCATCTCAGCCCTAGGACATTGCTGCAGGAGTTCCTCAGGGCAGTGTCCTAGGCCCAACCATCTTCAGCTGCTTCATCAATGACCTTCCCTCCATCATAACATCAGAAGTGGGGATGTTCGCTGATGATTGCACAGTGTTCAGTTCCATTTGCAACCCCTCACATAACGAAGGAGTCCATGCCCGCATGCAGCAAGACCTGGACAACATCCAGGCTTGGGCTGATAAGTGGCAAGTAACATTCGCACCAGACAAGTGCCAGGCAATGACCATCTCCAACAAGAGAGCATCTAAACACCTCCCCTTGACATTCAACGGCATTACCATCGCCAAATCCCCCATCAACATCCTGGGGTCACCACTGACCAGCCACATAAATGCTGTGGCTTCGAGAGCAGGTCAGATGCTGGGCATTCTGCGGCAAGTGACTCACCTCCTGACTCCCCAAAGCCTTTCCACCTTCTAGAAGGCACAAGACAGGAGTGTGATGGAATACTCTCCACTTGCTTGGATGAGTGCAGCTCCAACAACACTCATGAAGCTCGACACCATCCAGGACAAAGCAGCCTGATTGATTGGTACGCCATCCACCATCTTATACATTCATTCCCTCCACCACCGGTGCACAGTGGCCACAGTGTGTACCATCCACAAGATGCACGCAGCAACTCGCCAAGGCTTCTTCGACAGTACCTCCCAAACCCGCGACCTCTACCACCTAGAAGGACAAGGGCAGCAGGTGCATGCGAACAACACCACCTGCACGTTCCCCTCCAAGTCACACACTATCCTGACTTGGGAATATATCACCGTTCATTCATTGCTGCTGGGTCAAAATCCTGGAACTCTCTACCTAACAGCACTGTGGGAGAACCTTCACCACACGGACTGCAGCAGTTGAAGAAGGCAGCTCACCACCACCTTCTCAAGGGCAATTAGGGATGGGCAATAAATGCTGGCTTTGCATTTATTGCCAGCAATGCCCACATCCCATGAATGAATTAAAAAAAAAGAACCTGCCGTCCTCTCTCAGAATGACAGCATTCCTGTCCCACCAGTAGGCCATTTAACCCCTGGAGCCTGTTCCGCCATCCAACGAGATCATGGTTGACCTGTGACCTAACTCCATATATCCACCGTAGCCTTTGGTTAATAAAAATCTCAGATTTAAAATTAACAATTGAGCTAACATCAACTGCCCTTTGCAGAAGAGTGTTCTAAACTTCTACTATCCTTTGTGTGTAGAAGCATTTCCTAATTTCACTCCTGGCTCTAATTTTTAGGCTATGTCCCCTAGTCCTAATATTCAAGTATAGGAGGCCTCCAAAAACAGGTACAAATGGATCAGCGGCCAGAAGCAATAATCCAGCAACTAACCTGTAAATCCTGCACGATCCCTTTAAATAGCGCTGGTGGGGAGTCCTCCATGCCATTTAAGACCTGTTCAGCTATGTGAGGTTAAGATAATGCATTGGCTGGAGCACTGAGTTGCAAAATCGGATCTGTCCCTTTAAATCAGCATTGCACGCTGATCTAATGCATATTCTCCTTACTTTACATGCTGCTGGCATTCGTTACCTGCACGTGTGCAAACGACTTAACCAAGATGGCTCCGGTGCACGCCATGTTAGATGCATGTGCGCACATTCCGGATGCCATTTTGGGTCCTTAAGAGGCCACGTAACACCTACAAAACGGGCACTACACTGCCCAATTTATAGACCACTTTCTGAATTCCAGTATTATCTCTATCTCCCCCCACCACCGGCGCACCGGGGCTGCAGTGTGTACCATATACAAAATGCACTGCAGCAACTTGCCAAGGCTTCTTTGACAGCACCTCCTAAACCCGCGACCTCAACCACCTAGGAGGACAAGGGCAGCAAGCGCATGGGAACAACACCACCTGCACGTTCCCCTCCAAGTCACACACCATCCTGACTTGGAAATATATCGCTGTTCCTTCATTGTCGCTGGGTCAAAATCCTGGAACTCCCTTCCTAACAGCACAGTGGGAGAACCGTCACCACACGGACTGCAGCGGTTCAAGGCGGCTCACCACCACCTTCTCAAGGGCAATTAGGGATGGGCAATAAATGCTGGGCTTGCCAGTGACACCCACATCCCATGAATGAATTTAAAAGAAAACTATAACGTGTGAAAATTTCTGTTTCTTTAAGGAACGTGACGTTCTCATTTTTTTTAATGTCAGCTGCTATTTCTCACAGGTAATGTCCCTGATTCTTGATAAGACTAGGTTGCCATATCCTACATTTCATATTCCATCTGATTTTCTGCTGAATGCTGCTTCTGGCAGAGGCACTGAACTCCACAGCAGCCCTTTCTCTTCCAGTGACTTTGGATCAGATAGCACAAGATGCTTCTCACAGTCATGACATGGAAACAAGAATAAAAATGCCACTGGTTTTGAAAAAAGACCTACAAATGGGCTTCGTAAAAAGAAGCCCATAAAGGTTAGATTACTTCAATTCAATGGAACCAAATCCAAAGTTGAAGTATTTTGCAGTGTGCTTATCCTTTTTCCAAAACGCAAAATAAAAAATTACAATGGAACGGTAATCTAGGAATTAATGTAAACTCAAGGACACATTACAATGGGAGCTGAGTCTTTCTTTAACAGTTGTAAACAATTTTACAACACCAAGTTATAGTCCAGCAATTTTATTTTAAATTCACAAGCTTTCGGAGATTTTCTCCTTCCTCAGGTAAATGTTTCAAGATCTCCTTGAAGCCTACGCATTTATACATATTGAATAATACATGGTGTTTACAGACTGCCCCTGCAACTGCCCGTTGCCAAGGCAATCACCGTGTTCAGACAGAGAGGTGTCATCTGCAGAACCCCCGAATACACATTCAACAAAAAAACAAACAGGGAAAAAAAACAGAGAAAAAAAAACACAGAGAGAGGCAGAAACATCCGGAAGGCAGAGAGAGCCAGCAAATGGCTTTAACAGGCTTTAGATTGGGCAAAGAGCTCAGGTGACCGTTAAGTGGTTAACAAGGTTATAAGAGTACAGTGGACACTGCTCAGATCTAGGTTCTATTTTACCTGTAGGCTTTTAATCTAAAAGGTAGATGCGCACAATACCTGACCAACAGCCCCCATACTTATGGGCTTGAATTTTTATCTGCGTCTGAATCTCATTATTCGTCAATTCTATCACACCTAGGTTTTTAGAGTCAGTTCACTTAAATCTCAAAACAAACAATGCAGCCCCATATGAACAGGGTTAGCTTGCTGACAAATCAAATACTACAGATCACCGTGGTCAGTTGGGGAATTGTTCTAAAGTCTTCGTCAGGGGAGGATTAAGGTTTAGTTGGATTATAAAAGGTTTTTATGACTAAAATTGACTTCCTTGGAGAGCTGCACAACAAGTGTGCTATACAAGATGACTTTGATAATGATTAATTCAAACCTAATCAGCACTACTTCCACAAACCTCCTGGCACAGTATTTGCATTCATAACTAAATGAATAAAATTCACTCCAATACACAAAGGCCTTTCGCCGACATATCTTTTTCCTGAAGTACAAACAGAACTAATGAATTGAAACACTTCTACTAGCATATTTTGCTCTTATCTAACTACTGCTATTGCAGCTAAAATCACTGAATAAACAGGAATCAAAGGACATCTTTAGGATCCATTTTCACGTGGGCAGCTATTAGCTCCTTTTATATTGGTTTTGTGCAGTTACTGCTGCCCTCTCCCAATGCGCGAGCCTCCTGCAACTTGCAAATACATTTGTTGAGGTCAATCACTGGAAAAACCCCAGTTTTTTTTTTAAACCAGGTCTTCCTGACAGCCAGCCTTAACAAATCCAGTAAATTTACTTTAGGGTTTCTGTTTGCTGCCTGAGGCCTACTCCTTGAGAGGTGGCTACAAAAGTACAGCATAAAAAAATATAAATGCAGTTATCAGAAAAACTACTGGGCTTCAACTGAGCAAACAACCCTTTCCTGTCCAGCCGTAATACTCAGCTTCCAGGCTTCAATTTTTCCCACTTGTCCATCTATCCCCAGGCCACATCTCACCAAGTCCTCAGATTATGCTTCTTGCATTGAAATGCTTCAATTGAGAAAAAGGATAAAGGAAAAACAAATTCTAGCTAACTAGATTGAAACTGCATACATCCCAATTCCAGATGCAGGTTTTTTGCGACCCCTCCCAAAAAAAGGAACAGTTAAGGTTGGCACTAATGAGCTTTAAACACCTGTCAAAGGAGAAAAATAACTTTTAGAACAGAATGACTACCTGTGCGAGAGGATACTCTTGGACAGATGAAGAGATGCCAGCTGTTGGCAACAACCCCGCAGAAGTGCTGTACACACCTGGAAAACACACAATGATAGCTTAATGACAGACTAAATAATCCATATATCCTCTTTCTACTTAACAATATAATCTACATTAGTCTACATAACAAGTAACTGCAGTTCAAAAGTAATGCATTGGTGATGATACACTTTAGATCATCTTGAAGATATGAAAGGTGCTATATAAATGCATGCTCTTTCTTTCTTGACCATAATGTGGAGATGCCGGTGATGGACTGGGGTTGACAATTGTAAACAATTTTACAACACCAAGTTATAGTCCAACAATTTTATTTTTAATCCCACAAGCTTTCGGAGGCTTCCTCCTTCCTCAGGTGAACGGTGTCCATGTCCATTTCTTGACCATGTCAGTATTGTCTATAGGCTTATTCAGCTAGTGGAACCAGTACACTACCAGAAAAATTGCACTAAAGTCAACGTAACAGCCATATCAAAAAACCTATAATAATCTTAATATACGATTCCAAGTTGGTGCCACCGCTATCATCAGTGATGGACCTGTAACCACCAGTACATGAGCCTGATCTAATACAGCACAAAATGTTCTCTCTGGTTACACCAATATTTGGAAACACAAACCATAATTGGCCTGCTGGAGTGTTTTTCAGCAGGCAAATGTTACGAAAATTTCACCTTCTCACCATTACACTTTGCTGAAATGCTAGTAACATTAATCGCTATTACTGGAGACGAACAGACGGAAATATGATGTACAAGATGCAGTATTGTGCATTCAGCTGTAAACAGCAGAAGTTAATCAATCCAATGGGAAGGGAGGGGAGAAAGGGAAACATTTACATCTTCATGACCTCTCCACACAGCAATTCAATAAAGATCACTTACCTGTCTTCAAAGCAGCCAACCTTACCGCAAATGTCTTGGTCAGGTCTCATACAGGAACACAAGATAGACAGAGTGAATCCTCTTCCATCTGGTGTCACTCTACCATTGACCTCCTTGCAATCACACAGACCCTGACCAGGCTGTCAATCTTATCAGCCATATATATTTTCAGCACCTTAAACTTACGCCCATTTTGTAAAGAGCAGAGGCAACAGAGAGCAAAACCACGCTACTTTATTATTTAAGTGATGTGGAGATGCCGGTGATGGACTGGGGTTGACAATTGTAAACAATTTTACAACACCAAGTTATAGTCCAGCAATTTTATTTTAAATTCACAAGCTTTCGGAGGCTTCCTCCTTCCTCAGGTAAATGTTCAGGAGCTCCTCGAAGCCTACGCATTTATACATATAGAACAATACATGGTGTTTACAGAATGCCCCTGCAACTGCCCGTTGCCAAGGCAATCACCGTGTTCAGACAGAGAGGTGTCACCTGCAGAACCCCCGAATACACATTCAACAAAAAAACAAACAGGAAAAAAAAACAGAGAGAGGCAGAAACATCCGGAAGGCAGAGAAAGCCAGCAAATGACCCATTATATTAAAAACAGATAACATTTGTTCGCTGGTGGGGTAACGTGTAGCGTGACATGAACCCAAGATCCCGGTTGAGGCCGTCCTCATGGGTGCGGAACTTGGCTATCAATTTCTGCTCGACGATTTTGCGTTGTCGTGTGTCTCGAAGGCCGCCTTGGAGTACGCTTACCCGAAGGTCGGTGGATGAATGTCCATGACTGCTGAAGTGTTCCCCGACTGGGAGGGAACCCTCCTGTTTGGCGATTGTTGTGCGGTGTCCGTTCATCCGTTGTCGCAGCGTTTGCATGGTCTCGCCAATGTACCATGCTCTGGGGCATCCTTTCCTGCAACGTATGAGGTAGACAACGTTGGCCGAGTCACAGGAGTATGAACCATGCACCTGGTGGGTGGTGTCCTCTCGTGTGATGGTGGTATCTGTGTCGATGATCTGGCATGTCTTGCAGAGGTTACCGTGGCAGGGTTGTGTGGTGTCGTGGACGTTGTTCTCTTGAAAGCTAGGTAATTTGCTGCGAACGATGGTCTGTTTGAGGTTGGGTGGCTGTTTAAAGGCGAGTAGTGGAGGTGTGGGGATGGCCATAGCGAGGTGTTTGTCCTCATTGATGACATGTTGAAGGCTGCGGAGAACATGGCGTAGTTTCTCCGCTCCGGGGAAGTACTGGACGACAAAGGGTACTCTGTTGGTTGCGTCCCGTGTTAGTCTCCTGAGGAGGTCTATGCGATTTTTTGCTGTGGCCCGTCGGAACTGTCGATCGATGAGTCGAGCGTCATATCCCGTTCTTACTAGGGCGTCTTTCAGCGTCTGTAGGTGTCCATCGCGTTCCTCCTTGTCTGAGCAGACCCTGTGTATTCGCAGGGCCTGTCCATAGGGGATGGCCTCTTTGACGTGGTTAGGGTGGAAGCTGGAAAAGTGGAGCATCGTGAGGTTGTCCGTGGGCTTGCGGTAGAGTGAGGTGCTGAGGTGCCCGTCTTTGATGGAGATTCGTGTGTCCAAGAAAGAAACTGATTCTGAGGAGTAGTCCATGGTGAGCTTGATGGTGGGATGGAACTTGTTGATGTTATCGTGTAGTCTCTTTAGTGATTCCTTGCCGTGGGTCCATAGAAAGAAAATGTCGTCGATGTATCTGGTGTATAGTGTTGGTTGGAGGTCTTGTGCAGTGAAGAAGTCCTGCTCGAACTTGTGCATGAAAATTTTGGCGTATTGGGGTGCGAATTTGGTCCCCATGGCTGTTCCGTGTGTTTGGGTAAAGAACTGGTTATCGAAGGTGAAGACATTGTGATCCAGGATGAAGCGGATGAGTTGTAGGATGGCTTCCGGAGATTGGCTGTTGTTGGTGTTGAGTATTGATGCTGTCGCAGCGATGCCATCATCGTGGGGGATACTGGTGTAGAGTGCCGAGACGTCCATCGTGGTGAGAAGTGTTCCTGGTTCAACTGGTCCGTGGGTACTGAGTTTTTGTAGGAAGTCTGTAGTGTCGCGACAGAAGCTGGGGGTTCCCTGTACGATGGGTTTCAGGATGCCCTCGATGTATCCAGAGAGGTTCTCACACAGGGTTCCGTTGCCTGATACGATGGGACGTCCGGGTGTGTTGGCTTTGTGTATCTTTGGGAGGCAGTAGAAGTCTCCCACGCGGGGATTACGTGGGATGAGAGTGCGTAGGATGCTTTGAAGGTCTGGATCGAAGGTCTTGATCAGTTTGTTGAGCTGGTGGGTGTGTTCTTTGGTCGGATCTGCGGGTAACCGTCTGTAGTGTTCCAGGTTGTCCAGTTGTCGGTATGCTTCTTTGCAATAGTCTGTTCTGTTCTGTATGACTATGGCTCCTCCTTTGTCCGCTGGTTTGATGACGATGTTGCGGTTGGTCTTGAGAGCGTTGATGGCGTTGCGTTGTGCTCGGGTGACATTCTGGACTGTCTTCTGAGTGCGGCTGATGAATCTGGCATTGACGCATTTCCTGACAGCTTGAAAATACATGTCCAGCTGAGGGCAGCGACCCTCCGGAGGAGTCCAGTTTGACTCTTTCCTCTTCGGTTGCTGTACCGCGGATCCCTCTGTCTGCCGGATCGTCGATTGTCTCATTGGGTTCGCTGCTGAAATCTTGGGGTTTGTGGTAGAATTCCCGGAGCCTCATTCTCCTGATGAATTCCTCTGTGTCCGCCGCGAGACTAGTGGGGTCCATTTTGGTAGTGGGGCAGAAATTGAGCCCTCGGCTGAGAACTTCGATTTCGTCTGGTTGAAGGGTGTGGTCGGATAAATTGACAATAGACTTCCCTGTGGTTGCAACCGTGGTACCAGGGGAAGCTTGGTCGTTGCTGGTGGTGATGCCGAGTTTCTCAAGCTTCCTGCTCTTGGTTTTCATGTAGGCGCCCCAATACGCCAAAATTTTCATGCACAAGTTCGAGCAGGACTTCTTCACTGCACAAGACCTCCAACCAACACTATACACCAGATACATCGACGACATTTTCTTTCTATGGACCCACGGCAAGGAATCACTAAAGAGACTACACGATAACATCAACAAGTTCCATCCCACCATCAAGCTCACCATGGACTACTCCTCAGAATCAGTTTCTTTCTTGGACACACGAATCTCCATCAAAGACGGGCACCTCAGCACCTCACTCTACCGCAAGCCCACGGACAACCTCACGATGCTCCACTTTTCCAGCTTCCACCCTAACCACGTCAAAGAGGCCATCCCCTATGGACAGGCCCTGCGAATACACAGGGTCTGCTCAGACGAGGAGGAACGCGATGGACACCTACAGACGCTGAAAGACGCCCTCGTAAGAACGGGATATGACGCTCGACTCATCGATCGACAGTTCCGACGGGCCACAGCAAAAAATCGCATAGACCTCCTCAGGAGACTAACACGGGACGCAACCAACAGAGTACCCTTTGTCGTCCAGTACTTCCCCGGAGCGGAGAAACAACGCCATGTTCTCCGCAGCCTTCAACATGTCATCAATGAGGACAAACACCTCGCTATGGCCATCCCCACACCTCCACTACTCGCCTTTAAACAGCCACCCAACCTCAAACAGACCATCGTTCGCAGCAAATTACCTAGCTTTCAAGAGAACAGCGTCCACGACACCACACAACCCTGCCACGGTAACCTCTGCAAGACATGCCAGATTATCGACACAGATACCACCATCACACGAGAGGACACTACCCACCAGGTGCATGGTTCATACTCCTGTGTCTCGGCCAACGTTGTCTACCTCATACGTTGCAGGAAAGGATGCCCCAGAGCATGGTACATTGGCGAGACCATGCAGACGCTGCGACAACGGATGAACGGACACCGCACAACAATCGCCAAACAGGAGGGTTCCCTCCCAGTCGGGGAACACTTCAGCAGTCATGGACATTCATCCACCGACCTTCGGGTAAGCGTACTCCAAGGCGGCCTTCGAGACACACGACAACGCAAAATCGTCGAGCAGAAATTGATAGCCAAGTTCCGCACCCATGAGGACGGCCTCAACCGGGATCTTGGGTTCATGTCACGCTACACGTTACCCCACCAGCGAACAAATGTTATCTGTTTTTAATATAATGGGTCATTTGCTGGCTTTCTCTGCCTTCCGGATGTTTCTGCCTCTCTCTGTTTTTTTTTCCTGTTTGTTTTTTTGTTGAATGTGTATTCGGGGGTTCTGCAGGTGACACCTCTCTGTCTGAACACGGTGATTGCCTTGGCAACGGGCAGTTGCAGGGGCATTCTGTAAACACCATGTATTGTTCTATATGTATAAATGCGTAGGCTTCGAGGAGCTCCTGAACATTTACCTGAGGAAGGAGGAAGCCTCCGAAAGCTTGTGAATTTAAAATAAAATTGCTGGACTATAACTTGGTGTTGTAAAATTGTTTACAATTATTATTTAAGTAGTATGGCAACTTGAATATTTTTGTTGAAAGCCCCTTGGGGAGGAAGCCAGAGAAATAAACAAGTGCGTTTTCTTGGTTATCAAACTAGACACTTTAGGCTGGATTTTTCTCTTTTGTGGATTTACTGCCGGAACTGTTCTTAAACTTACTGGTGATATACATACCGTCAATAAACCCAGGCTTTTCCCTCCGTGTGAACCTTCATTATATATTCATGATGGGCTCTAGGTTCTATTAGTGCCCTCTGTAGGTTTTTTTTGGGGGGGTGGGGGGGCTTTGGTTTGGAAAATCTAGTGCTGCTGCAGCTGAAAGGGTCAAGGCAGCCATTTTGTCTCCCTAAACATGTAGCTCATTGCAATATCTGAGGCTGTTGCTTCTTCTTAGGACCGAGCCCACAATTTTAAAGATTCTTCAGTTGACATATTACTGGCTGTAATTCAAGAAGGAAGATCCATCTTTTAGACCCCAAGGAAAGGAAGCCCACTAAGGGAATGATCCAGGCACATCGAAGGATGTGGCCTTGGCCATAAATGTCAACTCACCCCTATTAAGGAATTATTTCTGAAACCTGGGGTGCATTCCACACAAAGGCAAATAAAGTGCCTTCACTTTCACTACTCTCTTCTCAAAGGGGAGGTGACCCACAATCAAAGACAAGGAGCGACCACCTGAATCTTCCAAGGCTCATGGTGCAATCAGACAACTGTCTCAAAAAGTTCTGCCACTATAAAATGAGGTTAAGATTGAAAGGGCACACAAGAGTAGACACCAAGAGGAGCCACAGTGGCCTTAAACAGTGGGGCGTTATCAGATTTGTTGCCAAAGAGATATTTTTGCCTCTGATGGGATATATGCAGAATGATTTGGAGCAAGATGGAAGAATGCCTGCATGAAGGAGCAACATAATGATCTCCAAATAAGAGCCTTGATAATTGTGCAAGAGAGCTACGTGCCAGCCAGGGACCAAGTTGTTGCCAAAAGGGGATTGTGATTCATTTGGCAGTGGCCCCGGATCTTAGGCAGCTGAAGATCTCCCTTATGAGATGTGCCCACAGCTGTGTGGCAGCTGATACAGCTCAGCTATTGCTTAGTGAGGCAGATGTCGCCATTTTAAACATGGCCGAAGGTCATGGTGAAGGAGCCCAACCGTGTGCGCTTAAGGGAAGGCATGCTTACCAGCAGGCAGGGGCAGGAGACCAGCAACAGTGCCTGTTTGGCCTGGCATCCATGCAATGGGCCTCCTGATCCTCCTTCTTCACTTCCTCATCAAAATAGAAGAATGGAGAAGGTTCAAGGGAGAACCCACTGGTTTCCGAGGTCCAGTTTACAACCGTACAAAAAAAATTAAAAATAGTAAAAGTACTTCAGAAATCCTTACAGGTACTTTAAAAATACTTTTAAAAAATTGAAGTCACCTAAAATTTTAAAAATCTTAAGAAAAATTCAAAACAAAACTTTACAAAAAAAATTTACAAAAACTTTAAAATAATTAGGAACTACTTTAAATAATACTAGTTAAACAGAAACCTACTCAACTGGGTCCCTGTGGCCTTCAATGATGGAGTGTCTCTAACCAGCCCCAAGCCGGCCCAACTAGCTCTTCCCTTCAGGCAGCTGGCAGATTCAGGGCAGAAACAAAGGAAAATGCAGCCCTGCAGTAAACCCCGACCACCTGCCATCTTTTACATGTGGCGAGGTGGGGACTGCAGCCACTAAAGATGTCTGCACCAGCAAGGCTCGAGGAAAATCCACCAGTAACTTTCTGTGGTGGTGTACCAGCAGTGGCCCTCAAATCCCTGATTTTCCTCCATTGACAGCCTGAAAACAGGTGGCCAAATGGAGGAAATCCCATCCCTGCGTGTTACTACAGATACAATTGTTCGTTGTCACATTCTGCAGCAACAAATGCAAAGGAAGCTGGAGAATAGCCGTGTGGTATCCACTGCACCTTTCAGCAGGGAGTTTATTTGGCAGGCAAATTACTTTAGCCCCAGTCAAAATTTAACATGCATTTCATTATAATTAATTAGGATAGAGTCATAGAGTCATAGAGTTATACAGCACGGATAGAGGCCCTTCGGCCCATCGTGTCCACGCCGGCCATCAGCCCTGTCTACTCTAATCCCATATTCCAGCATTTGATCCGTAGCCTTGTATGCTATGGCATTTCAAGTGCTCATCCAAATGCTTCTTGAATGTTGTGAGGGTTCCTGCCTCCACAACCCTTTCAGGCAATGAGTTCCAGACTCCAACCACCCTCTGGGTGAAAAAGTTCTTTCTCAAATCCCCTCTAAACCTCCCGCCTTTTACCTTGAATCTATGTCCCCTTGTTATAGAACCCTCAACGAGGGGAAAAAGCTCCTTAGTATCCATCCTATCTGTGCCCCTCATAATTTTGTACACCTCAATCATGTCCCCCCTCAGCCTCCTCTGCTCCAAGGAAAACAAACCCAATCTTCCCAGTCTCTCTTCATAGCTGAAGCGCTCCAGCCCTGGTAACATCCTGGTGAATCTCCTCTGCACCCTCTCCAAAGCGATCACATCCTTCCTGTAGTGTGGCGACCAGAACTGCACACAGTACTCCAGCTGTGGCCTAACCAGTGTTTTATACAGCTCCATCATAACCTCCTTGCTCTTATATTCTATGCCTCGGCTAATAAAGGCAAGTATCCCATATGCCTTCTTTACCACCTTATCTACCTGTTCCGCCACCTTCAGGGATCTGTGAACTTGCACACCAAGATCCCTCTGACCCTCTGTCTTGCCTAGGGTCCTCCCATTCATTGTGTATTCCCTTGCCTTGTTAGTCCCTCCAAAGTGCATCACCTCGCACTTTTCCGGGTTAAATTCCATTTGCCACTGTTCCGCCCATCTGACCAACCCATCTATATCGTCCTGCAGACTGAGGCTATCCTCCTCGCTATTTACCACCCTACCAATTTTTGTATCATCAGCGAACTTACTGATCATACCTTTTACATTCATATCCAAGTCATTAATGTAGACCACAAACAGCAAGGGACCCAGCACCGATCCCTGTGGTACCCCACTGGCCACAGGCTTCCAGTCACAAAAACAACCTTCGACCATCACCCTCTGCCTTCTGCCACTAAGCCAGTTTTGTATCCAAAGTGCCAAGGCACCCTGGATTCCATGGGCTCGTACCTTCTTGACCAGTCTCCTGTGGGGGACTTTATCGAAGGCCTTACTGAAATCCATGTATACCACTGCGTTACCCTCATCCACACGCCTAGTCACCCCCTCAAAAAATTCAATCAAATTAGTCAGACATGATCTTCCCTTGACAAAGCCATGTTGACTATCCCTGATTAATCCTTGCTTCTCCAAGTGGAGACTAATTTTGTCCTTCAGAATTTTTTCCAATAATTTTCCTACCACTGATGTTAGGCTCACTGGCCTGTAGTTCCCCGGTTTTTCCCTACTCCCCTTCTTGAATAATGGTATTACATTAGCGGTTCTCCAGTCCTCTGGCACATCCCCTGTGGCCAGAGAGGTTCTGAATATATATGTCAGAGCCCCCGCAATCTCCTCCTTTGCCTCACACAGTAGCCTGGGATACATTTCGTCCGGGCCTGGGGATTTATCCATTTTTAGGCCTGCTAAAACCGCCAATACCTCCTCCCGCTCGATGTTAATATGTTCGAGTATATCACAGTCCCCCTGCCGTATTTCTATGTCTACATCGTCCTTCTCCATAGTGAAAACAGAAGCAAAAAATTCATTTAGAACCCCTCCTACATCTGCCGGCTCCACACACAGATTGCCATTTTTGTCCCTAATGGGCCCTATTTTTTCCCTAGTCATCCTCTTACCCTTAATATACTTATAAAACATCTTAGGATTTTCCTTTATTTTGCTCGCCAGTGTTATTTCATGGCCCCTCCTTGATCTCCTAATTTCTTTTTTAAGTATCCCCCTGCACTTTTTGTACTCCTCTAGGGCTTCCTCCGTCTTTAGCCTTTTGTATCTGCCAAAAGCCCTCCTTTTTTTCCTAATCCATTCTCGTATATCCCCTGACATCCAAGGTTCCCTGGAGATCTTGGAACCACCCTTGACCTTTACGGGAACATGTTGCCATTGTATGGTCTCAATCTCCCTTCTGAAAGACTCCCATTGCTCCGATGCGGATTTTCCTACAAGCAGCTGATCCCAGTCCATTTTGGCCAGATCCTGCCTTATCCTATTAAAATCGGCCTTCCCCCAATTTAGAACCTTTATTTCCGGCCCCTCCCTGTCCTTTTCCATGACCACCTTAAATCTCACCGAATTATGGTCACTCTCACCAAAGTGCTCACCTACTAGCACTTCTTCCACTTGACCGGCCACATTCCCTAGAATTAGGTCCAGTACCGCCCCCTCTCTTGTAGGACTTTCTACATGCTGGCTCAAAAAGCTCTCCTGGATGCACATTAAGAATTTTGTACCCTCTAAGCCTTTTACACTCTGAGTATCCCAGTTAATATTGGGGAAGTTGAAATCCCCCACTATTATTACCCTATTATTTGCACAATTTTCTGAGATTTGCCTACATATCTGTTCCTCTATCTCCCCCTGACTGTTTGGGGGCCTATAGTACACTCCCATCAAAGTGCTTGCCCCCTTTTTGTTTTTAAGCTCCATCCATATGGCCTCATTAGAGGAACCTGCTAATATATCATCCCTCCTTATGGCAGTAATTGATTCTTTAATTAATATTGCGACCCCCCCTCCTCTTATACCTCCCCCTCTGTCTCGCCTGAAGATTCTGTACCCCGGAATATTGAGCTGCCAGTCTTGCCCCTCCCTCAACCATGTCTCTGTGACAGCAACAATATCATACTCCCATGTGTTTATCAACACCTTCAGTTCATCCACCTTATTCGCAAGACTCCTTGCATTAAAATAGATGCCATCCAGCCTTGCCCTCACATATTTGCCCTGTCTTCCAAGCTGACTTGTTTTTTTCTCTATATTTGGCTGCACATCACCCCCTATTGTAGCTCCACTCTGTATCCCATCCCCCTGCCAAGTTAGGATGTAGAAGAAAAATCTAATGGTGGTTTCAACAGTGCCACTCAACATTGAGGAAATGGGATATCAGGTTCATTATACAAAAAAAAAATCAAGTAATAGTCCAAATTCCCAGGGTAGCATCAATAAACAGGAGTTGTCAGAAAAAGTAACCATTATGGCTAATATGAACTGGACAACAAGAATACTAGGATGTAGATTTGAATCAAACCAAGAGTATTTGAATGAAGGTCTCCTTTGTCTGATGAGTACCATAGCCCTAAATGAAATGAGTAATCTCAATCCACTTCCTAGCAGAGTTCACATCTTAAAATGTGATCTCTGTTCTGCTGTGATTTGTTTATAACTAGTCCATAATTCAGCACAAATCAGGACTCTTATTCAGAGGTCAGAGGTGGTCTGGTGGGAGAAACAGAATATGCAGTAAGTGGTGCTCTTCTAAGGTTAGGGTTCAAATACATCATTTTCGCAATGAATGTAGAAGCACCTTTAATCTACTACACCTGATCTGCGCTATACCTGATGCGTGGATACTTGATGATGATGATGGATATCCAAAATGGAGAACATGCCACATTCCCGAGCATCAACATCCTTCTTGATTAGAAATTCATACAAACAAAGTGCTCCAAGGAATGGCCAAGTCGAACACCAAAAACAATGGACAAAATTTGCACAAGTACTATGGTGCACTGGAGCTGCGGCATATTTATTCGAAACATGCAGCGCTTCTTTTTTTGCCACGGAGCTCTAAGGTATCTGATTAGAAGTGATTTTAACCCACGCCAGATCACTAGTAAAGTAATTTTACTTGCAATACCTTGCACACTTTGGCACCGAACTTCAAAAAGAATGATTCACTGGAGAGGGCTACAGGACAATAATGAGAAAAATAATGGAAAGTGAAATTCTAAGGGCTGAAATTTGTTGTGAAACTTGAAGACTGGATGAAAAAGTGGCAACAGTGGTTTCCTCTAAGCTCCCCGCCCCCCTCCAACACCTCCAACACCTCCCAGTGTTTATCCTGTTTAAACAGCTTACAGATGTGCTGAGCAGACATGTGACCCAGGATGGCGAAATCGACCACAATTACGTAATAAATCAATGGAGTGGCAAATTTGACTGTGTAAGAAGTACTGGCCAGGTGAAGATTATCAGTTGGGTCACCATGACCACCAACCATAGAAGGTGGAAGGAGGTCAGGAAGAGATTTCACAACATCAGAAAGAAAACTGAACAAAATCTAGCTTTTGTTAGGCACACAAGACTACAGGTGGTGGTCCACAGGAGATGAAAATATTGATACCAATTGAAGAAGCAGTCATGAACGTTATTTAACCCAGAAAGTCAGGAGTAGGCAACAGAAGCCAAGATAGGCATTTCTGCAAATATACCATTAGCAGGATTTGGTTTGTACCATGTGGTGTGGATACCTGTGAGCCTGTCTTCAAACTGAGGGTTACAGAGTGCTACATGCATAATGTTTGCACCACCATGTATACTTGGATGGGAGAGAAGTTGGGCAGTATGGAGACATCCATCTCAGTGTCCTCTACCATAACAACTTGGATTTATATAGCGTCTTTAATGTAGAAAAAGAATCCCAAAATTCCCTGTACGCCTGTGTTGAACGCCTCATCACTGGAATCTTCATGACTTGAATTGAATATCAACCTAAATGATTCACAAATCTGCTTGAACAACCGGCCATGCTGTAAAAAGTAAGTGTTCCATTGGTTCCTAAGATATTTGCCCTATAGGCTGCACTACCACATACAGCTCCAGACAGTCAGGTAATTTCAGCCATCTGGGCTCTTAGCAGGGAGTGGCGCTCACAGGAAGCAATTGTCGGAAATTGCTGACATAAATCCTGTAATTTTCTATCTAATGATTCTAAAGGTTGGACAATCACTTGTGACCACCACTCCCCACCGGAATCGACCCTAATGTCTGGACAAGAAACCTAACTGATTCAAGAGTAACGTTGCTGTCACTTGAATATTGTAAAGAAGTCAAAGGCCAAGACAGAAGCAGGGGAGGCACTTCAGCAGGAACACTGAGAAAACATGGAACTGGTCTGATGGCACCCTGCACAGAACAGCACTTCATTAAGGGTTTACGTTATAGGTGAGAAAAAAAATAATTGTTGCTCTGGAACACAGGTCATGATGTGGAGATGCCGGTGATTAAGAATACAGGTGGTTAAGAATACTGCTTCTGCAGTTGGAGTTATTTCTTGTTCTTTAAAGGCTATTGATTCAGGTCTTCGACTGCATAACAATATATTCAGCTAATAGCTGGTGGTAGGTTTCCCAGGGCTAATGAGACTGTAAAAGTGCGTACACACTGGTTTCATGTAAAAGTGCAAGTGGCTGCTTACCCTGAGGTAAGTAGAGACTCTGTCATAGGGCTAGACAAGTTAGTGTTGCAATGTCAGAAGGAGTGAAGGCTAATCAACATTTACCTGAGGAAGGAGAAAATCTCCGAAAGCTTGTGAATTTAAAATAAAATTGCTGGACTATAACTTGGTGTTGTAAAATTGTTTACAATTGTCAACCCCAGTCCATCACCGGCATCTCCACATCATAATCAACTAAAAGCCAAGGTTCAGGCGAGAAGCAAATGATGACTGTAAAGCCCCAGGGAGTCCACAATAGAATCAGTCTCGCACCTAATCAGTGGTAAAATGTCCAATGCATCACACCTAGTTACTTTAGAACCAGTGATGGACTTACCGTAGGCTGTATCTTTGTCACTGCACCACTATCCAGCAGAATGGATCCTACCTCTCCCCAGTCACCCAAGATCCCCAATGGCGCAGTCTCGCCTAGTCTATCCGCCTCGGTCCCAACGCACTGTCTTACCCTTACCGTCTGAGTCCCACTGATGCTGTCTCTCCCTACCTGCCTGTGACTGCGGAGACAAATGGGAGAAAGAGTTTTAAAGTGGAACAGCAAGCAGGCGAGCACAGAAAAAGAGGAAGTGAAAATTAGGATGGGAAAAGTAGTAAGGGGAAAGAAAAAAATTAAGTGCAGAGAGAGATGCACACACACATGAAGGGGATACAGAAAGAGGAAAAGAGACAAAAAGAGAGAGCAAGACAAGAACAGTCACAGAGACAGATAGAGATACAGTCAAGAGAGACATAGACAGAGATACAGACAGAGATACAGAGAGACAAAAAGATAGACAGAGACAGAGAGAGAGACACACACACACACACACACAGGAAAAGAAAGACAAAAAATTAGACAGTTAAAGAGAGGGAAAAGTTTTACATTGGTAGGTTTCAGGATGTTGTTAGAAAATTACATTTTTTAAGCTATTCACCTTGTTGTTTCCTCGTCCCAGTTGGGGGATTAAGGGTTTTTTTTTACTGCTGCAGGGGCTATGCCCATGATTCGATCTGTCTTTATAATGAAGATTTTCATCTTCATTGCCTGGGTGATAATCAGGCAGAGCGGATCTGCTCTTTATAGAACCCACCCAATTTCCATTTTATCATTAAATATAAAAAGTTCCATAGTTTTGAGGTGTTGAGAAGAATTTGCTTGAGCAGTGATCAGTCTTGATTTCAACATTGTGGTGATGTAGGGAAAAGGAACAAGATGTAGGATGGTGCATTTGGAGCTTAGAATTAATGAGACACAAAAGCTCATTGCAGTACTGACCATAGTAGAATTTATAAAAAGGGAGGGAGAGTGAAGATGACAGGCTAAAGGCAAGAGGAGAATTGCAAACAAGCAACAAGTTTTTTTCCTGTCCACGAATATGAGGGGAGCTGGAAAAGTTTCCCCAATGATTAGAGCAGTATTCAAATCTTGGATGGATTTGGACTTCATAGAAATTTAAAAGCTGTTGAGGGAAGAAGGGTTTGGCACAAAAGAGGATAATGAGCTTCGAAGAGTCATATGCCTCAGTCATTCACTTAACAACAACATAGCATCTTTAATGTGGCAAAGATGTCCTAAGGCGCCTTACAGGAGTGTAATCAGACCAAAATTCAGGCAATTAATTTGTTAGTAACTATAGACAATAAACAATCTTTTGTACAAAAATTAGAATATCATATATATATAAATCCAAACTTCTGATGACAACTAAATCTGGACTCAATGTTCTCATCTTCCTCACTTTCTCATCATTATTGTCGGGCTGATTTAGTGATTCCACACTCCCAGCAAACCGGATGGACATTCATAGTCAGTGCATGCATGACTTGCCGCAATGCTCACTCTCCAAGTGCAGGACCGCAGAACTGGTCCTTCTTCCAGTCCTTCACTTACTAAACTTATACTATGATAACAGTTCTCCTTTTGTGCATTATGGTTAACAGTAATTGCTGAAATTATTGAGTTCAAACATAAAAATACAAATAAAAGTTGTGTACATACCATATCTAATGCACAGTCTGTGTTTGACAAATCCAGATGAGCAATAGCATTTGGCTGTGCCAGGAAATTGTACAGGTTCTGTAAAAAAAACAAACAAAATGCTACCTAGTTTTATTAACAGCAACAACTTGCATTTATATAGCACCTTTAACATGGTAAAATGAACCAAGGCACTTCACAGGAGCATTATCAAACAAAATCTGATGCTGAGCTACATAGGAGATATTAGGACAGGTGACCAAAAGCTTGGTCAAAGAGCTAGGTTTTAAGGAGCGCCCTAAAGGAGGAGAGAGAGATGGAGAGGCGGAGAGGTTTTGGGAGGGAATTCCAGAGCTTAGGGCCTAAGCAGCTGAAGGCACGGCCGCCAATGGTGGAGCGATGAAAATCGGGGATGCACAAGAGGCCAGAATTGGAGGAGTGCAGAGATCACGGAAGATTCTAGGGCTGGAAGAGGTTACGGAGATAGGGAGGAGCTAGGCCATGGAGGGATTTGAAAAAAAAGATGAGAATTTTAAAATCAGCAAGCACAGGGGTGACGGGTGAATGGGACTTGGTGCGAGTTAGGATACAAGCAGCAGAGTTTTGGATGAGCTCTAATTTACAGAGGTTGGCAAAGTGGGAAGTTGGCCAAGAGAGAATTAGAATAGTCGAGTCTAGAGGTAACAAAGGCACGGATGAGGGTTTCAGCAGCAAATGAGCTGGGGTAGGGGCGGAGAAGTGTGATGTTACGGAGGTGGAGGTAGGCGGTCTTGGTGATGGAGAGGATTAAAGTGTAATAGTTACATTTTAATTCTAGTTGAAAAAGCAAAGCTTATCTGTAGTAAATTCAAGTGCCAGTCCAAATTAAAATGATTACATCTATTCAATCACTTGAATTTGTGAAAGGCGAACACTGAGTAAGTGTAAGAGATAAGCTGTCACTTGAAGGACCAATCTATTGAAGCTGTGACACATCATTGGCTGGTCATTCTACTTGCCACCAACCAACAGTTCACATTACCCATGGAGCTCTGCCAACAGCTGCACAACAGATACAAAACTTTAGTTATTTACCACCATCAATCCTCAATGGGCTCTTTCGGTTTGCACTTGAAAATATTTCTAGGCGGTGGGCCAGAATGTGCTGAAGAAATAACGCATGACACGTTATTAATGTGCAAATCGGCCAGCAACTCGCGGCGAGGAAGAGATACCCTGCAAATTGCCACAAGTTGCGGAATGATTTGTGCCAGTCCGCAAAAACGGCTTCTCACCCTCAGCCTCCCCATGATTTTCATGAAATTGCCGCATTTTCATATTAATTGCCCATTAAACTTGCCACAGAAAGTTAAGTTTAGTAATTAATAGCACAAATACCCTTTTAACAAGATGATAATTGTTAATGACTGCCAATCAATCTCTCTGGCCCAGAAAGTGAACAATTAAAAGTGTGGAGTCTCATTCTTTCAGGTAGTGAATTGTTGTTGAAATGTCAATTTTTTTTCTTACTTTTCCTGTCTGTCTCTTTTTTCTCTCTCTTTCTTAATCCAATCTTTCTTTCCCTCTCTTTACCTGATTTAACATTGAATTCACCCACTCAAAATCACCCTTCTTTTCAGTCCTCCCTCTGTTTATTTCTTAATACTTAAATCTCATTGGCTAAGGAGGTACACTGTTTGTCCCGTTGTTCACTAAGGTCCCAGATGTCCCGTTTCCCTCTCTGCACCGTTATCAACTTGCACTTCCAGCAATTTACGGTGCAAAATATTTTTGAGCTGAAGGGTGCCGGAAAAAGTCTAACTAACCGGACACACCGTGAGATGCCCCGCCCCGGCAAATTCTGGGCCAATAAAGTTCCATTACATATTTGTGCTTTTACATTTGAAATCTTCCTCAGGTTCAACATCACAGACCACTCCTGTATGTGACCCTACATTACTTATGACCTGAAATGTGCCTTCACTTGCCCAATATCTAGGTGAATCCAACAGGCCCTGAGGTCAAAGAGAACTCTTCTCCCTGTATTTTGGCTTATTGAATTTAATATGTGCCCTCAGCTGATTTTCCTGATTTCAGTAGATTGAATAAATCAAATTTTTGGAACTTTAAACAGATAAATTACCACTGTTAAATACAACTGGATTTACAGTAACTATAGACTTTACTTCTCCTCCTCAGAATATCAAACAACAAAGGCACATCTCCTGTACTAACCCTCAATTGTAAACACTGAACATGAAAACAAGTTCCCTGATAGGATTAGATGCTACAACAGAGTCTTTGTCTTGCTCCATCCCTAATGGCTTCAAACTGATAGTTGACTGGAAGAAAGTCTGCCTCACATATACCATTCAAAACCCTTTGAAGAGATATTGGAACAAAGGTTTTTTTCCCCCCACAGTATTCAAATAGCGTTTGCCCACACAAATACAACTGTTAATCAAAGATATAATGTAAGGAATCTTACAACACCAGGTTATAGTCCAACTGTTTTATTTGAAAATCAAAGATATACCACAGATAAAAATATCCACTGGATACAGGTCTTTGAACGGAATGGTTTGATCTACCACCTGAAATCAAACTACCCTGTCCCACTGGTTACTGCTGTAACAATCTAATCGTCAATTATCCACTTGTTCACAGCAACCTTCTGGAACACAACAGAGCAATCAGCAACAGAATTAACAATTACATATGCACATCAACCCATTTATATCTTAAATACCGAATGGACTGGCCATTTTCTATAACTGAACCTGTGTTTTTAATCCGGTATGTAGCAAAGCTGCAGTCAATAATACCAGAAGTACTTCAGTTTGTCACATACACATTACAGTTTTCTGGTTAACTGTGTTAATACATTGCTAACTGCTTCCTTGTCACGGGCAATGTTTCCCCACTCACCTTGTAAAACTGCTGCAATCACCCCTTCCTTAAAAAGGCCTCTCAAAACCCCTCATCACCTCCAACTACTGTCTCAGGTTGCTAACCCTCCCAGATCGTCCAAGAATCTCGTGGGTACCGTTGCTAGCAACCCAGGAGAAAAGTAGAGTTCACTTTTTGCATTTGAGCCTGTGTATTACCTTCACTTGCTCGCTTGCAGCCTCCCAGTTCTTAGAATTTATCGCATGACAGCTGCTGGCACAAAACCACGAGCAGACAATTAACACAGGGCACCCAACCGTTATAAGGTAAATGCAACAACTGCAATAACATTTGCAAACTCTGGGTAAGAGTCATGTGATCAGACATCACTTGATCTAACCTCCAGGAATATGTCCAGTGTTGCGAACCCAACTCCCGGTTTATCTTTAACGCCTATTTCCTAACCAAGGCTCTTAAATGCATCATCGCCACCCAACTCTGCGCCCACTTCTCCTTGCTTGAATCCATTCAGTCTGGCACAGAAACTGCCCTGGTCTAAAGTCACCAGCAACATCCTTTGTGACTGTAATTAGTGATATTATCCATCATTGTACTCATGCACCTCCGCTACAATCAACCACACTATCCTCCTGCACTCTCTACGTCAATGGTGCCGATCTCACGTACTTCGTTTCCTACGTAACCCCAAGTTATAGTCCAACAGTTTTATTTGAAAATCACAAGCTTTCGGAGGCTTTCTCCTTCATCAGGTGAGTGTCGACACTCACCTGACGAAGGAGAAAGCCTCCGAAAGCTTGTGATTTTCAAATAAAACTGTTGGACTATAACCTGGTGTTGTAAGATTCCTTACATTTGTACACCCCAGTCCATCACCGGCATCTCCACATCATGTAACCCCATCCAGCTAACATATCTTTTGCAATGGCTTCTTCTCCTACACGTACCCACATAGTCATATCCGTTCTGCTCCAAGGTTCCATTTTTTGCCTTCTTCAATTAATCGATGTGTTACCTCTCAATGACATTAGGAATATAGGAATCATAAGAACATTCAGACTCTCAAGCCTGTTGCGCCATTCAATTAGATCATGGTTAATCTGTACCTCAACTCCATTTATACACCTTTGTTCCATATCCCTCAATACCCTTCCCTTACGGAAATCTATCAATTCCAGTCTTTAAAAATTTCAATTGACCCAGCATCCACAACGGGGAGAGTGATTTCCAGATTTCCACTTCCCATTGTGTGAAAAAGTTCTTCCTGATTTCACTCCTCAATGACCCAGCTCTAATTTTAAGACTATGCCCTCTTTTTCTGGATTTCCCCCACCAGAGGAAATAGTTTTTCTGTATATACCTTATCGAATCCCTTTATCCTTTTAAAAACATCAATTAGATCACCCCTCAACCTTTTAAACTCAAATAAATACAAACCAAGTTTACATAACCTGTCCTCTTAATTTAACCCTTTATGCCCTGATATCATTTTTGTGAATCTGCGTTGTACGCCTTCCAAGGCCAATATATCGTTACTGAGTTTCGGTGCCCAAAACTGAACGTTATTGATAGCGGGCACACAGAGCCCTTGCAGACAAGGCGTGTGGTTCCTGTTGCACCCTTTCGTCTTCCTCCACTTCATCTTCCTGCTCCACTACCCCCTCCTCCCCCCCACCCCGCCTCAGCCTCTTCCGCCTCAGCCTCCTCCTCCTCCTCCTCCACCTCAGGTCTTCTCCAGTCATTGGTGGCAAAGGCTGGTCCCTCATGATGGCGAGGTTGTGCAGCATGCCGCACACCATCACATATCTGCCCACCCACTCAGGGGAGTACTGCAGGGCTCCTCCAGACCAGTCCAGGCAGCGGAAGCATTGTTTAAGGAGGCCTATGGTATGCTCTATGATGTTGCGTGTGGCAGCATGGCTCTCATTACAGGCCTGCTGTGCACGTGTGCGTGGGATCCTGACTGGTGTCATGAGCCACGATGTGAGGGGATAGCCCTTGTCGCCCAGTAGCCAGCCTTTGACTTGCCGAGCTGGGTGAAAGATAGCTGGCACATTGGACTGCCGCATGATAAAGGCATCGTGATTGCTCCCAGGGTAGCGGGCATCGACCTCCATGATTCGATGCGTGTGGTTGCACACCAGCTGCATGTTGAGGGAGTGGAAGCCCTTTCGGTTGGCGAAGATGGCTGAGTTGATGTGCGGGGCACGCAGGGCAATATGTGTGCAGTCAATGGCACCCTGCCCAATGGGGAAGCCAGCAATTCGAGCGAACCCCCGTGCTCGTTCGTTCTGCTTGTCTCTGTGGAGAGGGAAGGTGATGAACCTGTTCCTCATCTGATACAGTGCGTCTGTGACCTCCCTTATGCAGCAGTGCACTGCATACTGCGAGATGTTGCACATGTTGCCAGCAGAGGCCTGAAATGCTCCTGAGCTGTAGAAATTCAGCACCACGGTGACCTTCACAGCCACAGGCCCTCCATCTGATTACACATCGGTGTCCCTCTCAGCTCACTGCATAAATAAAAACCACCACCAAATGTAAAATCAAAGTCTTTTATCAATGAATAAATGAAATTATGCAAACATAACAGAACTATTCACCCTTATGCATTCCCTTAGTGCCTTTTGTTCGTGTGCATTTACCTATCCTAGTGCTCCTACGAGGTGCTTCCCCAGTGGCTGGAGCATGGGTGGTGGGAGGCTGTTGGCCTTCAATGGAGGAGCATGCAGATGGCCTTGGAGGGCGACCTCGAAGAGCTCTGGGCTGGGAGGGCCTGGATTCAGAATGCACCATCTCAGCATGGGCTGCAGCAGACTGGCCTGGCTGGCCGATAGGCAACAACAGGGGCACTGGCAGGGTGGCAGGGGTGGGATCAGGAAGGCTGTCGTCCTGAGAGAGGACAGCAGGTCCGACTGCCATGGTGCCACTGCCACTCTCCCGGGGCAGCGCCTTAGCAATCCTGGTGATCAGCTGGAGAACGGATTGCTGGAGTGCTGTGATGCCCTGGAAGCCCCATTCCACTGTGGTCCCCAGACCTACGACAGCAGCAATCTGAGCTTCCAAGGCAGCAGTCTGAGCTGCAAATGCAGCAGTCAGACCTTGGATGGCAAATGTATGTGCTGCAATGGAAGTTGTGACATTAGGCATCAGACGCTGCATCATGGTGGGTTCCATAAGTGCGCTGATGGAGGTGACCACCGTTCCATGTTGGAAAGGATAGGCTCCAAGCTCTGCACAAAGCCATGTGCCAAGTTGGAGCTGGACTCCTCCATGCTCCTTGACATTGTGTGCAGGCTTTCTGGCAGGTTTTCCAGTGCCCCAAGCATTAGGTAGCATATTCCCATCAGCCATCTTCTGTAGCCTGGCCCATCAAAGTCCTCATCTGACTCCTCTGCAGCAGAACTAGTGAGTGACCTCGCCCTCCGGTGAGCTGGCACCTGTGGTAGCTGCCAGTTTGTGTGACTTGTGAGTGGTGGTTGTGTGGCCTGCAAGTGTGGTATTATGTGCAGGTGAGATGCAGCATGCCGATTGCCGCATTGCGTGTGGATGGGCAGTGTTTGTTGGTGGGTGGGTGACGGGGAGTGTGGTGCGTGGAGTAGTTGGTAGGATGTGCCACTTGACACTTGCATTCACTCACCTTGACCACTCATGTCAAATCATTGAACTTCATTTGGCACTGCACCCACGTGCGCCACAGCCTGCCAATGCCTGCGGAGCTGCAGTCTGGAGGGTCTCCGGCCACCCTACGGGTACATGTTGGCCCTCCTTTCGTCCACGCCTTCCACCAGGGCCTCCAGAGCATCATCAGAGAAGCGTAGAGCCCTCTCTCATGCTGGTCGTACTATCCTCGTGGCCATCCTTCCCTCCTCCAAGTAAGCTGGCTACCTGCCATTTGAAATGTGCACTTGCACCTTTAAGAGGTGCAGGCTGCTGATGATGTGCGCTGTGCACGCCCCATTTCCCTCATTCTCCGTACAGCCTCTCAGCAGCACAGGTAGCACTGGCTGCACGGAGATATCATGATAATTAGCAGGCAGCACGAAGTTCACATACTGCCTGCGTAGGGTCCATCGGGCGCGGGGTACTAGCGTATCACGCTACCCCCACCCGAAAATGACCCTCACTAAATTTTTCTCGTATCATTCTAGAGAACTGTCCTGAATAAATTCTAGAAATTTATTGCCTTTACTACTTAAGCTGTTCTGCTTCTCCCAGAAAATTAAAATCTCCCATCAACCACATTGGCTTTTGTGATATGCCTTCTTGATTTCCATATTTATACATCCCCCCACCACATCACTACTATCAGGAGGTCTATAGACAACTCCTACCAGAGTGTTGCATCCTGTCCTGTTCCTTAAATCTACCCATCGTGTTTCCACTGCTCGATGAACCTTACTAAAATCCCTTCTTTCTACTGAAGTAACTGTGTCTTTTATCGATATTGCTACTCCTCCTTCTTTTGATGAATAAGTATTTAGACATAGCACAGTATAGTGACTTGACAGGAGCAGGAGAGGACTAGTGACAGAAAATGTATTTATTTTATTAAAATAATTAAAATTGCACAAAATATAAAAGGAAAGAGATTGAAATTAGAGAAATTCAGCGCTGAAAATAAAAGTGACAATTTTATTTCAAAGATGAAAGCTTCGTGAATGTGACTTTTGACCTCAGTAAAATGTTAAATACACTGTATATAAACTCTCCTGGGTCATTTGATTCCAAACTTAGTCAAACCACAGATGACGTTAATGGCTACATAATAGTTATTTGCAGTGGCACTGCACTCTTAACGCAATGCAGCACATGTTATTTTCATATTTATTTGTCACACCTCAGGCACACCCATTTTGGACAGGTTTTCTAATTTAACTAGTTCAAGTCCCATGGCATTGCGCATTGGTCAAAAGAACAGGGCTACGCAAGGACGCATTTGGAAAGTGGTAAACAAGCATGATTTTGCTGAATTTCAAAGAGCAGGACAAAGATTTTTTTTATTCGTTCATAGGGTGTGAGCGTCGCTGGCGAGGCCAGCATTTATTGCGCATCCCTAATTGCCCTGGAGAAGGTGGTGGTGAGCCGCCTTCTTGAATCGCTGCAGTCCGTGTGGTGAAGGTTCTCCACAGGACCCCCAGGATGTTGATGGTGGGGAATTCGGCGATGGTAATGCCGTTGAATGTCAAGGGGAGGTGGTTAGATTCTCTCTTGTTGGAGATGGTCATTGCCTGGCACTTGTCTGGCATGAATGTTACTTGCCATTTATCAGCCCAAGCCTGGATGTTGTCCAGGTCTTGCTGCATGTGGGCATGGACTGCTTCACTATCTGAGGGGTT
Organism: Heptranchias perlo; assembly: GCF_035084215.1. Classification (NCBI taxonomy): domain Eukaryota; kingdom Metazoa; phylum Chordata; class Chondrichthyes; order Hexanchiformes; family Hexanchidae; genus Heptranchias; species Heptranchias perlo. The sequence continues at coordinate 32,125,036 of NC_090326.1, forward strand.
GCGAATGGAACTGAACACTGTGCAATCATCAGCAAAAGTCCCCATTTCTTACCTTATGATGGAGGGAAGGTCATTGATGAAGCAGCTGAAGATGGTTGGGCCTACGACACTGCCCTGAGGAACTCCTGCAGCAATGTCCTGGGGCTGAGATGATTGGCCTCCAACAACCACTACTATCTTCCTTTGTGCTAGGTGTGACGCCAGCCACTGGAGAGCTTTCCCCCTGATCCCCATTGACTTCAATTTTACTAGGGCTCCTTGGTGCCACCCTCGGTTAAATGCTGCCTTGGTGTCAAGGGCAGTCACTCTCACCTCACCTCTAGAATTCAGCTCTTTGGTCCATGTTTGGATCAAGATTGTAATGAGGTCTGGAGCCGAGTGGTCCTGGCGGAACCCAAGCTGAGCATCGGTGAGCAGGTTATTGGTGAGTAAGTGCCGCTTGATAGCACTGTCGACGACACCTTCCATCACTTTGCTGATGAATGAGAGTAGACTGATGGGGCGGTAATTGGCCGGATTGGATTTGTCCTGCTTTTTGTGGACAGGACATACCTGGGCAATTTTCCACATTGTCGGGTAGATGCCAGTATTGTAGCTGTACTGGAACAGTTTGGCTAGAGGCGCGGCTAGTTCTGGAGCACAAGTCTTCAGCACTACAGCCGGGATGTTGTCGGGGCCCATAGCCTTTGTTATATCCAGTGCACTCAGCCGTTTCTTAATATCACGTGGAGTGAATCGAATTGGCTGAAGAATGGCTTCTGTGATGGTGGGGATATCGGGAGGAGGCCGATATGGAAGAGACAAAGCACAGCAAAAGAACAGATAAACAGGCAAGATAAAGTATCATAATATGCTTGAAAATGTTGGAAAGTGCACTAAATTACGTGCCAAAAAACAAAATATCCTGCCCGGTGTAGGGGGGGGTCATACAATCAGACCTTCTAGAAAATAAAACTATCACCAGCGCTCATTTCTCTATTCAAAAACTTCTAAATCTGTCATTGCAAAAATTACACTTTTTCCCCCCTATATAATACAACTAATGGAATACTGCGTATAACTGCAACTTAAATCATGACAAGTGTACATCCCACTGCACTCCCATTGTAATGACTTATTTTCGAATGTCATTGCGTTTCAGTTTTCACAGAAAAACTGGAATGCAGAATGTGATCCCAAAACATCTACAAAAATCCCAAACTGTGATAAAAAGCAATTTAACTTATTTAGTCACCAAGAAACAGTGGCCATAGATCTTTATTAAGGGTTTTTTTCAGTTGTACATGTTTTTGTGTTGTCAAGTTTTTGGAAGGCATTAGTTACCTTTTCCAAGTATGTATAACTAATCTCCCCTCACCAGCAAAACTTAATACATGGCAAGTGAGGGATGACAAAAAAATATTTGGCCCATTGAAGCTTATACCTGCAGGACATACAATGAATTGAACTCTACCAGAGTGTACGAAAAGAAACTCTTGAATGTTGATTTTGTATTTTAGTCCATAAAGTTCAATTGTACTGCATTATACATGAATATATTGCATATTGGCATTAAGACAGACACAGCATAGAATTAATGTTTTAATCAACAAACCTATAATGAAAATTTCAGCACAACAATATAATAAAGCTAAGAAAGTCACCAAGTCTTCTTCGGCAGCACCTCCCAAACCCGTAACCTCCACCATCTAGAAGAACAAGGGCAGCAAGTGCCTGGGAACACCACCACCTCCAAGTCACACACCATCTTGATCTGGAAATATATCGCCGTTTCTTCAATGTTGCTGGGTCAAAATCCTGGAACTCCCTACCTAACAGCACTATGGGAACACCTTCACCACAAAGCCTGCAACAGTTCAGAATGCCCACCAGCACCTTCTCAAGGGCAACAGGGGAGGGGCAATAAATGCCACCTTTGCCAATGATGCCCATATCCCGAAAATGGAAAAATAAATGAAATCCAACATACCGATAGGTCATCTCCTCGGAGGAAATTCCCTGAGAGGTCAAGGTGTGTGAGAGTGTTAGGAATTTGCTGGTTGGCACTCAGCGACTGGGCAAGGCTGTTCACCCCTGTAATAATGCAGAGCACACAAAATAAACAGTTATCCAAATTTTCTATTGGACATTAAATAACTCGAACATTTCACACCAAGTGTTTTATGTAGCTATAGGCGGGGTTGGTCATCTCTTTGCTCGCTGTGGAATGGATTAATAACTAGTTAGCCCAATTTTTACTTTGATGATGCTGTATAGTCAATTCCTCTTTACCATTGTTTTTTAAAACCTTTTTGCACTTACGATTCTGAGATCAAAATGTTTCTCATATAATTCAATCCAGCAGTCTGGTGTGACCGAACAATTAATAGTTAAACTTTCAAGCGTGCAACCTTTAGGAGTTAGGCATAGAGGCCTTAAATTAGCATTGCCATACTTAGCCTAATGTAATTTAAATCAAACCATTATCAAATTAATGTTAAAGGAGATAGTAACATTCAACATTTTAAGATTAAATCTTTCATGATTAAAATATATGCTACAAATTTTCATGTAAATCTAATTTCAACTGTGCCAGGGGATAGTTTCTTGGCTGCAGAGGCTTCCAGAGATCAGCATCAGCATGCTTTTACGATAAGTGCACAATACTTGGCTGTGCCATTGTTTCTTTCCCAAGTCCAATGTCATATTCAACACATCCGGTGTGCTCCTTTATTCTCATCTCTTTGGCCAATCTTTCTGTTAATCTGTCCTTGCCTGACACAGTGTCCCATTTTCATTATTTACTCACCAAGTGCAGTTGGATTTTTTTTTTAACGTTAAAGGCGTGCTATAAATGCAGGTTGTTATTGTTATTCCCCACATCATCTACAGTTATCTTTAAATAGTTTTAAAGTTCCTTTTAGCTGGTTTAGGCATTTTTAAAAATCTTTCATTATATTACAGAAGTGGCTTGTCAGCCAAGAACTCAAAGCAAGCACCTCATTTGCATCTTAAAAAAAGAAAAGCTCTGTAAAGTCCTTACATACTAATATAACAGATATCAACAGCTATCCCACATTTCTATACATTGTTCTATTTATGCACTAATATAATCATGTACTAAACATCCCAATTTAAAGGGAAGCTTTCGTGTAGAGTTCAATTAAATGAATGTGTACATTTATCCATACCTCGGTCCTGTACACTTCAGCAGAGAAAACACTCCAGAGTAACGTGATGAGGAGGATGCCCCTGCAGTGTGTGCACTTCACATAAAAAAGTTGCTTTTTAGTGACTGACATTTAAAAAAAAATACCAAGTACTTTGAACATAACGAAGAAACTTCTCAAATATAGTTTTCATGTAGACCATCAATAAGAGAACCTTCACATTCTCAAACTGTGCAGACATGAAAAAAAAATCCTTTTGCTACACATCCTGGTGTATCTGCTCTATTAAAAATGCATAAGAACATCGGAGCAGGAGTAGGCCATACGGCCCCTCGAGCCTGCTCTGCCATTCAATAAGATTATGGCTGATCGTTGACCTCAACTCCACTTTCCCGCCCAATCCCCATGTCCCTTGATTCCCCTGGAGTCCAAAAATCTATCGATCTCAGTCTTGAATATACTCAACCACTGAGCATCCCCAGCCCTCTGGGGTAGAGAAATCCAAAGATTCACAGCCCTGTGTGCAGAGCTCTACCAGAATGCACTGTGAATGTACTTTAAAAAAAAATTAACACTTAAAGCTGTACCAGTGTTAAGTGCATTCATTGTGATTACCCCTGAATGAAAGCTCTCCTTCAAGAGCTTGGTGAAGCCACTAAGACGATCTCACAGTTTTAACTTACTAAAATCCAGCTTTCTCAATTCTGTTCCTGTTCCTGACCATTTTTCAAAAGCAGCTTTTATATTGTGCTTGTGGTATTGGCTCCCAATGTGTGGCTCTTCTCCATAGGTTGTAACCCAACTTGCCAGAATTCAGAGACCAAAGGCCAAGAAGATGTGGTTAAAAACCAGTCTTCCTGGCTGCCAGCCTTAGTGAATACCAGCAACTTTATTTTTGGGTTGCAGCCCTCACATTGGGAATCAGGGCCATTGGAATTGGACTTAACGCAACATTAAAGCAGCTTTTAACATGTATATAACACCTTTAATGTAGTAAAAGGTGTGAAGGCGCTTCACAGGAGCGATTATCAAACAAAATTTGACACCAAGCCACATAAGGAGATATTAGGAAAGGTGACCAAAAGCGTATTCAAAGAGGTAGGATTTAAGGAGCGTCTTAAAGGAGGTGAGAGGGGCGGAGAGGTGAAGACGTTTAGGGAGGGAATTCCAGAGCTTAGGGCCTAAACAGCTGAAGGCACGGCCACCAATGGTGGAGTGAGAGAAATCGGGGATGTGCAAGAGGCCAGAATTGGAGGAGCGCAGAGATCTCGGAGGGTTATAGGGCAGGAGGAAGCTAGAGAGTTACAGAGAAAGAGAAGGGCAAGGCCATGGAGGGATTTGGAAACAAGGCAGAGATTGCGGGGAGGGGGGTGGCGGCGGCGGTGGGGTCGGTGGTAGGGAGAGGGCAAATTCCAGAGCTGAAAGCATGGCCATCAAAGGGGCGGTGAAGAGTATGGGGAGCCACACAAGAGGCCAGAAACAAAGGAACGGAGTTTGGGGCAGGGGGGTTTACAATAACTTGCATTTATACAGCACCTTTAACGTAGAAAAACATCAAGGCACTTCACAGAAGTGTAATTAGACAAAAATAAGCACCGAGCCAAAGAAAGAGATAGTAGAAATGGGGTCAAAAATTTTGGTCAAAAAAGTGGGTTTTAAGGAGAGTCTTAAAGGAAGAGAAGGAGGTGCAGAGGAGGAGAGATTTAGGGAGGGAATTCCAGACCTTCGGGCCTAGATGGTTGTGGTCTTCCGCAGCAGATCAGCTGAGGCAAGCATGGAGACGGGTGATGTTACGGAGATGGAAGTAAATAGTCTTTGTGTTGGAGAGGACATGGGGTGGGAAACTCAGCCAAGGTTGCGAACAATCTGGTTCAAACCGAGAAAGAGGCCAGGGACGGAGATGGAATTGGTGGTTTGTGGCAGGGGCCGAAGACGATGGCTTCAGTTTTACCAATATTTAACTGGAGGAAATTGTGACTCATCCAGGACTGGACATCGGACAAGCAGTCTAACAACACAGAGGCAGCAGTGGTGTCAAACTGTAATTACACCCTCCTGCCAGTGGTGGTGCTATGGCATCTAATTTTTCTCTCTCCGCTCTTCAGCCTCGCAGAGAAACATCATTGGGCCAGATTTTGCTGAATAAATAACGGCGTCTAAATGACGCTCACCGATATTAATGCGCAAATCGGCCAGCAACACGTAGCGAGAAAGAAATACCCCACAAGTTGTGAATCGCCACAAGTTCCTGGACAATTTGCACTGCTCCGTGGTTAGGTTCGCGAAAACAGCATCTCACGTTTAACCTCCCAGTGATTTTCATGAAGTTGCTGCATTTGCACATTAATTGCCCATTAAACCTGCCACAGAAAGTTAAGTCTAGTAATTAACAGTGTAAGTGCCCTTTTAACGTCTTGAGATTTGTAAATGACTGCCAATCAACCTCTCTTGCCCAGAAAGTGAACAATTAAAAGCTTAGAGTCTCATTCTTTCAGGTTGTGAATGGTTTTAAATTTTAAAAATGTCAAATTTTAAAGTTTAAAAAATGTTTTTTTGCTTTTCCTTTGTCTTTTTTTTCCTCTCTCTCTTAATCCAATCTCGCTTTCTCTCTATTTCTCTTTCTGGACCTGATTTGACATTGAATTCACTCACTCTAATTCACCCTCCATCTCAGTCCTTCTGTTTATTTCTCAATCCATTAATCTCATTGGGTAAGGAGATACACAGTTTGTCCCATCGTTTACTAAGGTCCCAGGGTGCTCTGTTTCCCTCTCTGCACCGTTATCAGCTCACACTTCCAACAACTTTATGGGCAAAAAAATGTTAAAACCTAAACGTGCAATTGTAAGTCTAACTAACAGGGCACGCTGCGAGATGCCCTGTTCCAGCAAAATCTGGCCCGAAGTATTTGGGGTGGAAAGAAGAAAATCCTTTCCATGTAAAATTCTAGAGGGTGCAGTGCAGAATTGCATTCAAAACTGAAATTGCAGCACTGGATGGGAGTCTTGGCTCGGACCAACAGGAACTACAATTTACGGCAGTCGGTTAGGTCACTGGTGAAAAATAGCACAGGGTACTCCACAACGTGTGGCTCACCTCCTGCCCCCTCAAAGTCTCTCCGTCACCTACTAGGCTCAAATCAGGAGTCTGATGGAGTACTCACCACCCTCCTGGATGAGTGCAGCTGCAACGCAGGAAGTCTGACAGAATGCACGTGTCAGCTTTAGTGCAGTTGTAGCTCTCAAATCTCTGAATCAGAAGGTCATGGATTCAAGCCCCCCACTCCAGGACTTGAAAATGTAATCTAGGCTGACACTTCAGTGCACTGTCAGATTTGCTGTCTTTTGGATAAGACGTTGTCAAGGCTCTGTCTGTCTCTGCAGGTGGGCCTGAATGATCCCTTGGCACTATTCAAAGAGGAGCAGTTGTGCTCCCCTGGTATCCTGGCCAACAATTAACCCTCAACCATCACCACTAAAACAGACTATCTGATAATTTATTTCAATATTGTTTGTGGGGCCTTGCTGTGCGCAAATTGGCTAATTTGTTTGCCTACATTACAACAATGTCTACACTTCAAAAATACTTCACTGGTTGTGAAGCCATTATGGAGGTCCTGAAATGTGAAAGGCACTGTGTAAATGCAATTACTTGCTTTCATCCAGGGCATAGCAGTCCACTTGATTGGTGCCCCTGCCATCAGACTCAACGTCCACTCCCTTCACCACCTCTGCTGCAATACGGCTGCAGTATGTATTATCTACGCACTGCAGCAACTCACCAAGCTTACCTCAGTACCAGTTACCAGACCCGTAACCTCAAATCACTGATACGGACAAGAGCAGCAACATCATGGGAGCATCATGTTCTGCAAATTCTTGGACATATATTGCCATTCTTTCATTGTTGCTGGGTCAAAATCCCTACCTAACACCATTGTAGGAACAACATTACTGCAAGGATTGCAGCAGTTCAACAATGTCCACCACCTTCTCAGGGCAACCCAGGGATGGGCAATATATGTGGCCTTGCCAGTAACACCCACATCCCAAGTCCAAAAAAAAAACACTCTTGAAACCAAACAATGATCTCTTGGAATGCAGCAGTTACAAGCCTTTTTACTCCATAATGAAGAGATCGAGACACACTTTTATAAGAAACCATTTACCCCAACAAATTTCAGTTTGAAAGAAGGCTCCATTCAGAAAAGTGATGCACATCTTACATAGGCACAGAAAAAAAGATAAATCATTTACTGTAGAGAAGACATCTGAATGGAGTTGAAGTATTTTGTATAATAATAGAAATGTTTGAGATTGGACCCTACTCCGTTACTTGGATAAGACGCAAAAGTAGGGGGGAGGGGCTGGCAAATAACAAGGAGGACAAGATTTGTTAGAAGAATGGGCAATCAGATGATAGATGCAATTTAATTCAAATCAGTGCAACTTAACATATCTTGGCAGGAAAAATAAGGATTAGGATTGTACACTCAGATGAAAGACTGAAGCATGTGCAGGGGCACAGACTTATGGGTGGACATATATAAGAACATAAGAATTAGGAGCAGGTGTAGGCCATACAGCCCCTCTAGCCTGCTCCACCATTCAATCAGGTTATGGCTGATCTTCAACCTCACCACCACTTTCCTGCCTGAACCCCCTATCCCTTGATTCCCCTAGAGTCCAAAAATCTATCAATCTCAGCCTTGAATATACTCAACGACTCAGCATCCACAGCCCTCTGGAGTAAAGAATTCCAAAGACTCACAACCCTCTGAGTGAAGAAATTCCTCCTCATCTCAGTCCTAAATGTCCAACCCCTTATCCTGAGACCATGCCCCCTAGTTCTAAACTCTCCAGCCAGGGGAAACAACCTCTCAGCATCTACCCTGTCAAGCCCCTTCAGAATCTTACATATTTCAATGAGATCACTTCTCATTCTTCTAAACTACAGAGAATACAGGACCATTTTACTCAATCTCTCCTCACAGGACAACCCTCTCATCCCAGGAATCAATCTGGTGAATCTTTGTTGCACCGCCTCTAAGGCAAGTATATCTTTCCTTAGATAAGGAGACCAAAACTGTGCAAAGCACTCCAGGTGTGGTCTCCCCAAAGCCCTGTACAATTGTAGCAAGACGTCTTTACTCTTGTACTCCAATCTCCTTGCAATAAAGGCCAACATGCCATTTGCCTTAGTAATTGCTTGCTGTACCTGCATGGCAACTTTGTGTTTCTTGTATGAGGACACCCAGACGTCTCTGAACACCAACATTTAATCGTCCCACCACTTAAAAAATCTTCTGGTTTTCTATTATTCCTACCAAATTTAATAACCTCACATTATACTCCATCTGCCACCTTCTTGCCCACTCACTTTACCTGTCCATATCCCTTTGCAGACTCTGTGTCCTCCTTACAGCTTACTTTCCCACCGAGCTTTGTGTCGTCAGCAAACTTGGATACATCACACTCAGTCCCTTCATCCAAGTCATTAATACAGATTGTAAGTAGCTGAGGCCCAAGCATTGATCCTTGTAGCACCCCATTAGTTACAGCCTGCCAACCTGAAAGTGACACGTTTATCCCTGCTCTCTGTTTTCTGTCCGTTAAGCAATCCTGCATCTATGCTACTATATTACCCCCAACCCCATGAGCCCTTATTTTGCGTAACAACCTTTTATGTGGCACCTTATCAAATGCCTTTTGGAAATCCAATTTTACTACATCCACTGGTTCCCCTTTAACTATCCTGCTCTAATAAACTCTAATAAATTTGTTAAACACAATTTCCCTTTCATAAACCATGTTGACTCTGCCTAATCATATTATGATTTTCTAAGTGCTCTGTTACCACGTCCTTAATAATGGATTCCAGCATTTTCACGACGACTGCTGTCAGGCTAACTGGCCTATAGTTCCCTAATTCATTGAAAGTGTAAGTGCCGGTAGGTAAAGTCACAAAAATGCCCAACAGCATTTTGGGCTTTATAAATAGGGCACAGAATACAGAGTTAATGACAAATATGTGTAACGCAATGGAGTAGTATGTGCCGTTTTGGTTGCCCCATTATAGAAAGGATATTAGAGCCATAGATTGTACAGTGTAGATTCAGTGACATGTTATCAACAATGAGAAATCACAATTATGAAGAGAGACTTGACATTATTATGAGGAGTGGGGTTTTTGCAGAGTCATTATAACATAAAACATTTTACCACAATAAGTAGTCGAGGCAGAGACCATTGCATCTCTTAAGAGAAAAGTGGATAAATATTTAAAACAGTGGAAGATACAGGGCTCTGGGAGAAAAGAGCAGGGCAAATTGGTTTAGTTTTGTGTTGCTCTAGCAAAAAGCCGGCACAGACTTTGTGCGATAGTGTAAAATGGGTGATAGAGAATCGGCAGCCCGTTTTACATCTCTCATGATTTTCATTTCCACTGAAGTCAGATCCTTAGCACAACCTTCCCTTTATATACTCAATGGAAAGAACGGATATATAAAATTTCACTGTACCTTTGGGTGACAAGGAGGTTTTAGACATGTTTAAATATTTCAGTCCCTTTGGAATTTTGGCAAATTGGCTGCTCAGAGAGGACACGCCTAAAAAACAAAAACAGTTATTAATTCTTATTAGAAAATGAAGCAATTACGTAACACCATTTTAAAACTAAACTCTGACTAAGAATAAGAACATGTCAACTCAAGGTATGGAGTTTTATTCCATTCAAATTATACTACAGTCCCCCTCTATGTAATAATTCAATGATAGAAACCAGCTAAGACATGTAATTCATACCAAGACAAAATTTCTTAGAATAATACATCTCATATTTAAAAACAGAATGTAATAAAAAAATCCATTAAGAGGTACATTATGCTCAAAGAAAACTAACTGAATGCCTTTATTGCAATGTATCACAATGGAATTTCCGACAATCAATTATTAGAAAAACAAACTCTTTCCAGTACAGCGTATTCTTCGAGGAAATTGGAGCAGGCAAAAGTATTTATCAATAAGTACCAATAGCTATGGAAACAGTGGGGGTGAATTGGTCTATGGTGGTAGTGCAAAACAGGTGATAATGAATCAGCAGCCTGTTTTACATCCTGCCTAATGGAAAAGGGAATCAAGCGGGGTGGAAAAGGGATTATTGTTTCGCTATCGGACATTTTGTAAAACCGTTGAAGACAAATTTCACCCCCTAACAGTCCAAATTAGTAACTGTAGAACAGCACATGTAGGAACTTGTCATCACTCTAGGACTGTAAGACATTAATGGAGCATCTTTATAAAAATGTATATTTAACAAGTCATCTGAAGTTTAGTCTTTTTGTTAGACTATCTCAAGCACTAGAATCAAAAATGGTACAGAAGTCACTGAATAGTGTTAAATTCACACCAATCCAAACTAATTACAGAATAATTATTAGGCCTTAAAAATAACAATGGGATAACCTGCCTCTTAGCATCGGAGAAAGGAGGAAATATATAATGTGGAGAAAACAAGGCAGCACAAATTATATATGTGAGACATCCTGAGCACAGGATGAACAACAATGAGCAAAAATAAATGAATGCAACAAAAGAGCAGTGAGAATGCGTAAATAGGTGACAGCAAGCGGAAAAAACCTGGGCAAATAAAGGAGCATATATGCCTGCAGGAAAAAAAGTGATGAACAGCACGTGAAAGAACAAACAAATGACAGCAAGCAAGGGAGGGGGAAAAATACAAATTAGTGTGAGATTGAAAAAGAAAAAGAAAGCAGTACAAGGATACACAGAAATAAGCGAAAGTTCTATAGGCAGCTTTTTAGCACATTAATGACAATGAAACTCAATGGCTACACAGTGATTTTACGTGCAGTGGCTGTACCCATCCATCCAAAGTTTATAAACACTAATAAATTGCCCATGTGTTGCCCACTGTTAGTTGATGGTTATGAGTTTTTTTTTATAAACAAGATGGCAACGGAGTTGGGAGATAAACCTCAGAAATTCACTCCAAAGAGCTGCAAAAAGCCAGTTATAACATTGTGACCATTGACATAACAAAATAGAACGGGAAATGTTGGCGAAGAGATTTATAATGGTAAATCTTGACAGCAAATCATGACCAAATATCAAGACAACAGGAAATAATATGTCCATCACCAAGAGTGGCTCGGTAACACCACGACTGACCGAGCTGGCAGAGTCCTGAAGGACATAGCTGCCAGACTGGGCCTGCGGCAGGTGGTGAGCAAACCAACACGAGGGACAAACCTACTTGACTTCATCCTCACCAATCTACTTGTCGCAGATGCATCTGTCCATGACAGTATTGGTAGGAGTGACCACCACACAGTCCTCGTGGAGACGAAGTCCCGTCTTCACACTGAGGACACCATCCAACGTGTTGTGTGGCACTACCACCGTACTAAATGGGATAGATTCAGGGCAGATCATGCAGCTCAAAACTAGGCATCCATGAGGTGCTGTGGGCCATCAGCAGCAGCAGATTTGTATCCCAGCACAATCTATAACCTCATGGCCCAGTATATTCCTCACTCTACCATTACCAACAAGCCATGGGATCAACCCTGATTCAATGAGGAGTGTAGAAGAGCATGCCAGGAGCACCAGGTGTACCTAAAAATGAGGTGCCAACCTAGTGAATCAACAACACAGGACTACTTGCATGCTAAACAGCGGAAGCAACAAGCTATAGACAAAGCTAAGCGATTCCACAACCAACGGATCAGATCAAAGCTCTGCAGTCCTGCCACATCCAGTCGTGAATGGTGGTGGATGACCAAACAACTAACAGGAAGAGGAGGATCTGTAAACATCCCCATCCTCAATGATGGCAGAGACCAGCACGTGAGTGCAAAAGACAAGGCTGAAGCATTTGTAACCATCTTCAGCCAGAAGTGCCGAGTAGATGATCCATCTCGGCCTCCTCCCGCTATCCCCACCATCACAGAAGCCAGTCTTCAGCCAATTCGATTCACTCCACGTGATATCAAGAAATAACTGAGTGCACTGGTTACAACAAAGCCTACGGGCCCTGACAACATCCCAGTTGTAGTGAAGACTTGTGCTACAGAACTAGCCGCACCTCTAGCCAAAGTGTTCCAGTACAGCTACAACACTGGCATCTACCCGACAATGTGGAAAATTGCCCAGGTATGTCCTGTCCACAAAAAGCAGGACAAATCCAATCCGGCCAATTACCGCACCATCAGTCTACTCTCAATCATCAGCAAAGTGATGGAAGGTGTTGTCGACAGCGCTATCAAGCGGCACTTACTCACCAATAACCTGCTCACCGATGCTCAGTTTGGGTTCCGCCAGAACCACTCGGCTCCAGACCTCATTACAGTCTTGGTCCAAACATGGACAAAAGAGCTGAATTCCAGAGGTGAGGAGTAACTGCACTTAATATCAAGGCAGCATTTGACAGAGTGTGGCACGAAAGAGCCTTTGTAAAATTGAATGGGAAACAGGAGGAAAACTCTCCAGTGGCTGGAGTCATACCTAGCACAAAGGAAGATGGTAGTGGTGTAGTTGGAGGCCAATCATCTCAGCCCCAGGACATTGCTGCAGGAGTTCCTCAGGGCAGTGTGCCAGGCCCAACCATCTTCAGCTGCTTCTTCAATGACCTTCCCTCCATCATAAGGTCAGAAATAGGGATGTTCGCTGATGATTGCACAGTGATCAGATCCATTCGTAACTCCTCAGATAATGAAGCAGTCCATGCCTGCATGCAGCAAGGCCTGGACAACATCCAGGCTTGGGCTCATAAGTGGCAAGTAACATTCGCGCCAGACAAGTGCCAGGCAATGACCATCTCCAACAAGCGGGAATCTAACCACCTCCCCTTGACATTCAACGGCATTACCATCGCCGAATCCCTCACCATCAACATCCTGGGGGTCACCATTGACCAAAAACTTAACTGGACCAGCCACATAAATACTGTGGCTACAAGAGCAAGTCAGAGGCTGGGTATTCTGTGGCGAGTGACTCACCTCCTGACTCCACAAAGCCTTTCCACCATCTACAAGGCACAAGTCAGGAGTGTGCTGGAATACTCTCCACTTGCCTGGATGAGTGCAGCTCCAACAACACCAATCAGGACAAAGCAGCCCGCTTGATTGGCACCCCATCCACCACCCTAAACATTCACTCCCTCCACCGCCGGAGCACAGTGGCTGCAGTGTGTACCATCCACAGGATGCACTGCAGCAACTTGCCAAGGCTTCTTCGAAAGCACCTCCCAAACCAGCGACCTCTACCACCAAGAAGGACAAGGGCAGCAGGCACATGGGAACAACACCACCTGCACATTCCCCTCCAAGTCACACACCATCCCAACTTGGAAATATATTGCCGTTCCTTCATAGTCACTGGGTCAAAATCCTGGAACTCCCTTCCTAACAGCACTGTGGGAGAACCTTCACCACACGGACTGCAGCGGTTCAAGAAGGCGGCTCACCACCACCTTCTCGAGGGCAATTAGGGATGGGCAATAAATGCTGGCCTCGCCAGCGACGCCCACATCCCATGAACGAATAAAAAAAATATGGACAGGAAATACGTGTCCTCTACAAGATTTTTAATACATAGATTTACGTGTCAGCCATGGCTCAGTGGTAGCACCTTGCCTCTGAGTCAGACGGTTGTTGGTTCAAGGCCCATTCCAGAGACTTGAGCACATAATCTCAGCTAACACTCCAGTGCTGTACTGAGGAAGTGGTGCACTGTCGGAGTGGTGCCATCTTTCGGATGATACGTCAAACTGAGGCCCATTTGCCAATCAGGTGGATGTAAAAGATCCCATGGCACTATTCGAAGAAGAGCAGGGGAGTTCTCCTGTATCCTGGCCAATATTTATTCCTCAACTAACTTATGTCACTGCTGTTTGTGGGACCTTGTTGTCCCTAAATTAAGCTGCCATGTTTCCCTCCATTACAATAATGAATATATTTCATAAGTACTTCATTGGCAGTGAAGCACTTTGGGACCTTGACATCGTGAAAGGTGCCATATAATTACAAGATCCTCTTCTTTTATGTCCTTTGCTCAAACTTCAATGCTGAGTGAGTTTTTTTTCCACCATTGTGTTCCACACAAATTCAGCTCTTAAAAAACGTGGAGGGTACCACACTAGTTCGGGTGTATTATGAGAAATAAAGGACCTTTATTGCAAACACTCCAAAACTGACTTCTACTGGTGAGATTTTACTGCACCCTGTACTATGCTTATATGAATGTCCATGAACCTATTGGTATACTGTAAATTATGAGTAGTCTCAGTATACGCTCATTAATTTTTACCACTCAGGATAGCCTTCTCCTATTAATTGACTACAAGCAGTCCTTTGGCTCTCCACTTCTCAAACTTAAACCATATGAAACCACATAAATCTTGGTCCAAATGAGAAACATTTCAGATGCATACTCTTGCAACTGTTTTTCCATGCGAGAGTATAAAATAACATTAAACCTCTTCTGTTGCTGCTTCAGTTCATAGGCAAGAGCATTCATTTCAGATATAAAAAAAAGATAACTCCCCAATGGCTCAACACGTCTATTCTTTGAGCAGCTGAGCTGCACAGACCAGGAAGGTCCCAGGTTTCTGCTGAGTTGGTTTATCTCAATTTGCAGGGGTGGGGGTGGGGGGCACTATAATTGGCTTCAGTTGGATTCAGGGAGGGGAAATTCAGCGAGCATTACCACTCGTGTTGATTATCCAGCGACCCCCGTTGAAGGTGAAGATGCGAAGCATATCGGCTATGATGCCCACCCTTGCAGTGGAATAGTCTGCTTAATACTTTCTACACTTGGACAGAAAGAACGTCCACTTGGGTGACATACCAGGGGCGACCGTTGCCTCCACCAAGGAGTTCATGCATTCAGAAAGAGGAGAAGAATAATTGGCGAGAAAATTAAAAAGCAATTGAGAATGTTGAGATCAATCAGCATCTGAAATATAGATTAACATTTTATGTTGATGAAATGTTCTACCTGAAGCATTAAACTAGGTTTCTTCTTTCTGATAGTGACTGACTTGCTGTGTATTGTTTTTATTACTTCTTATAGACATTAAATTTAAAAAACTAATCCCATGAAAAGAAATTACTGCGCCCCAGGGTAAATCTAACGTTAAACTCATGTCATCCTTCTGAAACAATTAATGTTACAATTACCTGTTACTGTGTCGTGCATAACCTCAGGTACTCTGCATCAAAGCACAGGAACTATTCACAGTAGGGAAGGAAGGTACATTCCAATAGTTTTTGAAAACCTTCAGAATTTGGAGATTCCCACTAATCTCTTGATGAAGCTTAACATAAACCCTTGGCTTTTGCAGTGTGTGATTCAAGCATGTATGAAACATCAAAATTCTCACAATAAATTGGTAATCTGAAACCACACTATATTAACTGATTTGATCAAATCACAAGAGCTACTTGGCATTTTGATTTCTTTACATTACTCAAACAGATTACCAACAAGAACTGTGCAGTCCACCAAGTGAGAGGATAATCTTTAGGAATGCAATTAAAGAGGAAGAATTTGCAAAATGACAAACTTTGTCTTACCAAATGTATGTTTAATTGTTACTGGCACACACCGAACAGGGTATTTGCATGAAAACACTTGTACAAGTCTACAGATGCAATCTATGCATATATTTAAGCAGGAGGTTCTGGATATCACCAGTCAGTTCCAGGTGCTGCAGGTATAATACATTTTTTAATGTTTGTTTCCTGTTTATATATGCATTTAAAAAATGAATTTAACTGCAGTTTGTTTTCTTCATTAAGAGAGACCTGCAGTTACATTTGCTGTAAAGTGCTCATTCCCATTTCAAGATTTTATAAAGCAGTTTCCCTCAACGGTTTTACAGCATTAGGGTTAGGGTTAGGGTTCCTGGAATCAGACCCTGTCTATGATAATCCAGAAGCTGGATCTTTTCACAGTGGTGCAAGCCAGAGATTTCAGAATGGATTAAATGTAGTCTTGCAATGCCAATATCTTCACTTTAAAAATAGTGCACTACTAAACAGATCAGAGTTTCAGGCCAAAACATTACAATCTGAATAAGATCAGTGAATATTAATAGTACTAGCACAGCATACAAAAGTAAACAGTCTATGATGACTGTCTGTCTGGTATCCCATCCTGGGAACCTTTTCTATCACCAGGGTGCGAACTGCTATGGGAGATACTCATCGACTTCTCATAGTTTCTTAAGCAACAACCTAAATGTTAAGCTAAAACATGTTGTATCTTTATAGCAATATAGCATGAATTAAAACAAAATCCCTTCCAGGCCACTTAGGTAAACGCTGCAAAATGTTGCACATGTTTTGTTTACTGTCAAAGGGAATTCAGTTTTATTCTTCTCCCATCACTTTTGATATTTTCTCCCAAGCATCTTCTACAACCCGAATGCTAAAAATTTTCAGAACATTTCTGTTTTTTAACCAGTTATTCTTTGAAGTCAAGATTTCCAGGTTTATACTATTTACAAATATAGAATGGATGGCCAAATGACAGTAAATAATAACAAATAACTAAGAACACTTTACCAGTGCCTCATTTGTATGCATGTATGAAAAGCTTTCTTTCTCTTCATGCTTCACATGAAGCCATTTGGCAAAGACTGAACGATAAGCAGAATGAAATCAGCGGTTCTGAATTTTGTTACAATGCTTGACACAAAAACAAAGCAAACGTATCTTGAGAAGCACGAGTTTTATACAAACTCTTCCATATTTAGATATTGTTTAAAATGAGAGGGGAGATGAGAGATCTGGCAAAGTTTTATTGTGAACATGTTCTCTCTAATTTTTGTTGCTCAAACAGAGTGAATTTTTAGCATCTTGTTCCATACCAATTCACCTGTTAAAATCCTTCCAGCTTAAAAGATGCATTGCTAATATCAAGTGGAAAGAACTACATAAAACAATTAGTTCAAGTATGTTGCAGATCAGTTGTGTTGAGGGATTGTATAAATATGAATTTTGCTGTACAACATTTTTGCTGTTCTTAGATTGGCTCAGAGAAACCTTTCCATAATGGCTGCAAATTGGTCTGTGCAACTACATTATGATCACTGTTCATACAAGATGTACACAGATGTGAGGTAAGGGAAATAAATGTGATCAAAGGAAGATAACAAGATCAAGATGAACCAGAGGTATAAGCGAGCACAGGTTGGAGAGTTAGCCGACAGTGCTATAGCCCAATCTCTAATCCTGGGGTAGAGCCTCACAAAATTACCTTACAGAGTCGAGGTAGGATATTATAAGAAAAAAAAAGAGGCAGAGGCTTTTAAACTTTATTCTTCTGTTGACTTAATTTTATGCATAGTATTTAAAATCTTCGGTTTGTTATGTTATGGTACATGGAACATCACTCAGGCTGAGAATCCACTGGTGGTCCTTTGCAGCATCTGGCATAGCAGCATTATTAGAGGCCACAACCATTCTAAAATAGAAGCTTAATTCGTCGACAATGAGTCACTATTCTAAAGCACAGTTCAGTATATACAAATAAACAAATTACTAAAGTTTTCTCAAGAAGTTGAATTGGCCATTTTTTTTTAAAAAGTATAATATTTGAAGATTGACACAACATTGTACATTGCACGTGGACATGAAGCAACATAGCGTGAGAAAACCACCGGTTTGATCTTCTCCACTCAGCTCCCACCTGAGCTGCACCAAGCAGAGATCACAGAATATCAGGTGGGGTTGTCCTGCACTTATGCCTTCTCATCCAACAGAAGGGAGATTTAGTCCACCCTCTCAACAGGTGAAATACAAGTGCAGGCAGAAACAAGGTAAAAAGCCTACAGATAAACTATAAATGAAGCATGATGGCAGATCGCCTACCTCTGTCCTCCAGTGGGTTATTGGCAAGGTTGATTGTGTGAAGTCCTAAGTTGGGATTGTGAGCTAGGGCACTGGCCAACTTCTGTGCAAAATCCCTAGGAGGAAAGAAAAGAAACCGTGTAAAGAAATGTACTTGAACAGTGATCCAGAACCAATTAAAACAAACATACATAAGGATCAAATGAGTCGCAGGCCAGTACCTGAATATGTATTACACGTGAACATTACTGTTCAAGCACAGGCACAAATCTGCTTCAGTCTGGAGTCATATCACCAGGTCAGTTTTTTTTTTGTCTGATTACGCTCCTGGGAAGCACCTTGGGACGTTTTACTATGTTAAAGGTGCTATATAAATGCAAGTTGTTGTTTTTGTTGTTGTTGTCAGGGGGGGGGATAGTTAGGTCCTTTCTTTTTGGAGTTGGTTGTTGCATGGTACCTATGTGGCGTGAATGTTACCTGCACCACGTCAGCCCAAGCCTGAATATTGTCCAGGTATTGCGGTAGGCTGGCAGCTGTGAATGGAACTGAACGCTGTAAAAAGTGATCAATGAAAAGCCCCACCCTTGACATTATGGCAGAGGAAAGATCATTAATGAAGCAACTGAATGGTTGGGACAAGGATGCTGCCCTGAGGAACTCTGGCAGTTATGTCGTAGGGCTGTGATGACTGGCCTCTGACAATCTCAACCAACTTTTTGATATGATGTCAAGCCATTAGAGGGTTTTCCCATTCACTTCATTTTAGCTAGAGCGCCTTGGTGCCATATTCAAGTCAAATGCTACCTTGATGTCGAGGGCAGCGACTTTCACCATTCAGCTCATGTCCACGCCTTCATCAAGGCTGTGATGAGGTCTGTAGCTGTGTGGTTCTGATGACCCCGAACTTGGCATCAGCAAGTACGTTATTAGATAGTCGACGTTGCTTGATGGCACTGCTGATTATGTCTTCCATCACTTTGCTGATGATTGGGAGGAGGCTGAAGGGCTGTAATTGGTTGGTTTATATTGTCCTGCTTTTTTGTGAATAGGACATACCTGTGTAATTTTTCAAATGGTCGGGTAGATGTCAGTGCCATAGCAGCACTGGAGTAGCTGAACTAGGGGCCGGCTGGCTCGGGTGGGCAGGTCTGCAGCACTACAGCCGGGATGTTTTCAGGGCCTGTAGTCATTGCTATATCCATTGTATTCATCTGTTTTTTAATGTCGTGTGGAGTGAACCAATTTGGCTGTACACTGGCATTTACATTGTTGGAGACCATGGGAGGAGGTCAGTGGGACTATCCACTGGGCACTTTTTGAAGACCCTTACAAACACTTCAACCTTGCCTCTTGTACTCACTCGATGGGCTGCACTATGGTTGAGGTTGGGAATGTTGATTGACCCTCCTCCTGTCAGCTGCCTGATTGCTCACCATTATTCTTGACTGGGTGTAGTCGGACTACAAAGCTGTGATCTGATCCATTAGTTATAGGGCTGCTTTGCTCTCACTATAACTTGTTGCTTTTGGTGTTTAGCATGCAAGTAGCCCTCTCCTGTTACTTCACCAGATTGGTGCCTCATTCCAAAGTATGCCTGGTGCTATTCCTGGCACGTCCTTCTAATCTTCGCATTAATGTAGGTTTAAACCCAGCTTGACTGAGATGGAGGAGTGATGGATATGCTGGGCCATGAGGTTGCAGATTGTGACACTATACAATTCTGCTGATGGTCCACATGCCTCATGGACGCCCAGCTTTGGGGTGCTAAATCTATCCTTAGTCTGTCCCATTTAGTTTGTAGTGCCAGATGATGGAGGGTGTCCTTATTGTTAATACGAGACTTCGTCGTCAGAGGGACTATGCAATGGCCTCTCCTACCAATGTTTCGTGAACAGATATCCTGCATGTCTCAAAAGTATTACTGCCATTCCAGAGATAGTCTTTTTCTTTGATTGTAAGTATAAAATTACAGCCCACTGAGAAAATGGCCTAGTCCCATAATACTCAATGCTTAGTTCAGTGCTAGAATTGCAGAGTGCAGGACTCTCTATCAAACAGTTCAAGATCATACATAATATGAGTATTACACCACTCCAAAGATAAATGCAGAAATTGGGTTGCAGTTGTAATTGTTCAAACATGCAAGATAGTAAGCAGAATATTGAAACTTAAATACAGTTTAATCTTACAGTTTGAAGAGTTCTGCAGTTCCTAAGGGAAGACTCACAAATACAATTTCAGGAGTCTTTACCTACAGCATTCTTTTGAAATAATCGATAGTCGAATGTACTTACGTTCGGAGACCTGCATTTTCCAGCACCAGCTCTTCTAAACGTGTGGATCTACCAACCACTCGTAGGATTTGGTCACAAACATCAGTGGACTAAAAAGAATTAGAAAATTAAAATCAGCCTAAAATTAAAAATACACAAAGATAAAGACAAAGAAATCACAAATGTAGCCCAATAGCTGTCAAAAATACACAATCCCAAAGGACTAAGAACTTGAATTCAAGCTTTTTTATTCACATTTACCATTGCTTGCCCACACTGGAAGAATTCTGCCAGTTCTGAGCTGGGTTGCTGGGCAAAGTACCACAGTTCTGGGCACAAGGGGAGGGATGTGAAATGTTGAAACAGCCAACTGCCCTACTTTACCGAGACATACTTTTCATTGTCTAACGATGTGGTTGCATTGACACTCATGATAAAGTCCGTTGCTCAACCCATCCAGTTAACTAGAGAAGAAATGAACCGGTAGCAGAACAGATTCACATGAATGGAGCAAAGTGCATTGCAAAAATATAAATAAAAAATAAACAGCACATTTCTCCTTTAATCCATTATCCCCAATATTCATGTGTTCCAGTGATTATTGTATAATTTTCAAAAATCATGCTAAATTAGCACTTTCTTGAGCATATTAATGTGCCAATAGATTTCTCATGAGTAGTTCAATGAACAAGTCATAAGAAATTTTACTCATGAACTCAATAATTCCAAAAACTTTAGCAAAATGATCAAGTTTGACTAAATTTATTCAGGAGAAATCGGGAGCGCTCACCGCTGTTCTCAAATTCTCCAATTGGTGCAGAAGGCTTTGCACCATGAGCCTCACTGTGCAAAATACATCCTATGGCGCAATGTAGCTTGACTTAGTCATAAAACTTTTTAAAAAATTTCTCAGTTTGGTTTAAATTCTGCTCAAGCAATAGACTCAGATATTTCTATCAAGGCTCCATCACTTCACATTGTTTTTGTGCCAGACCCCAACAAAAAATTCTTATACTTCTTGCATACCATTTGTAAAGCTTAGATTGTGTAACAGGGTTAGAGAGGGATGATACGTGAGCCATAGGCTCTCGAGAGCTCTGTATCCATGATAGGGATACAGCTTTAAGAAGTTGTATAAAATGTCCAAATGACCAAGGTAGGGCAGTATAGCTTTAAGAAATCATTGACCATAATTGCCTTTAATCAGGAACGACTCCCAGCCTGGAAGGATAAAAGGCTGGGAAATAGCTCAGTTGAGGAGAGGAGGTTGGAGATGAAAGTGCTGAGTGTGATAAGGTGTATGCTGGAAAGTAATCCCTGTGACTGTTTTGTTCATTGCTGCACTTAATGACACAACTGCAGAGGGTGAATACACCTCACTTGTGTTAACCATTAAGCTCTAATCTGTGTGTCTAATTGACCACTGGGTCCTGAACCTGCTTTAACTTGTTACATGTGATGTCAGGAGTGGGATTTTGGCACTCTGAGAGGCCAAGATCCACCATCATGGAAGAAATGCTGAGCATTCATGCAGGCCGCATTGGCACAACAGGAGCAGACTAACAAGATTCTAGAACTCCAACAAGAAATGAATCTGATCATGATGGTGAAAGTGGGCAGAACTGAGGCTGTGATCCAGAATTTGATGCAGAGACTGGTGTTGGGGGATCCATGGTGACAGACCTATGGCTTATCTGGCTGAGCTTGGTATAACAAAAGATGATGACTCCAGATGCTGATGTGGAGATTTGCCTTCTGCTTGTTGAATGATGTACAGAGTGAGAAAAGTGGCACAAAGAACAATGGGCAGGGAGTGTGGCTCCTTTTTTGGTAGGAGATGCCCAAAAGGCATATTTTGACTTTGAACTGATGGATGCAGCTGATTAAGAGATGCTGAAGGAGGAAATCCTGGCCCATACTGGAGTAACCCCCATGGTGAGAGCTTGATGGTTTCAAGCCTGGGCATTTGAGGTGGGGAAATCTGTTTGCAGATGTATGACCTGATACACCTGGCCTAGTGATGACTGCAGCCCGAGACAAATAATCCAGCGAAGATCCTGGAGCTGGTTAACATGGACCAGTTCATCCGAGCTCTACCCCTGAACGTCAGGATGTGGGTCGGACATGGAGAGCCGGCGGATGCCCAGGAGTTGGTGGCTGTAGTAGAGCGACATCTAGCGGCAGAGGAACTGGCTTGCGATTGAGGAGATGTCCCCTCCAGGTCCCTGTGGTGCCCTCCTAACCTGAAGAAATGTGGCAATCCCAGTAAAACTGTCTGGGGGGGATGCTGGTGCTGAAGTGGAGCAGGAACATGGTAAGCTCTTTGATAACAAATACAATTAAAAAAATATTAAATGGGTTATTGTTATAGGTTAGGGCATATTGCAAGACAATGTCCTAACATTGGGGAATCTATGTAGTCAGGGAAACCAGAACCCAGCCTCTAGGGAGGCCACCCATTGGTTTTTTCAAAGCCCATAAAGATAAATGGTAAAGAGGTCACTGCGCTGACTGATTCCAGTAACACTGATCTTGGTAGCTGCCAATCTGGTCTGACCCTCCTGGTTACTTCATGATCCAAAAAAGAGTCCGGTGTGAGCATGGGGATTTGCAGTATTATCCCACTACTACTGTGACTTTAGAGTATGATGGGAAAAGTCAGGCAATTACTGCAGGGGCAGTCCCAGGCTTCCCTCAACCAGTGATCCTGGGAAGGGATCTTCTGAACGAGGGCTTCAAATTCCAGAACAGGCCCCTGGCGAATACTGACAATAATGAGGAGTTTACTCAAAATTTCCCCTTTCAGGCCCCTGACATATTTCAGGGGATTGGGAAGAAATGAAAATCTAAAGGAGGGTGGAGGTGGGACATGGCTGGAGGAGCTAGAGATCAGATCCCTACTATTGTAGTAGGAGGTCAACTCGAGACCCCTTCCACTAGTAGAGCACCTCTGTCAGACGCAGAGGGAGAAGGTTCCTGAGAGGACCTTCTTTGGAGAAGGGCAGATTCCCGAGAGGAGTTTCCCATGAGTGACAGGTTTCAAACGGGAACAGGCTAATGACCCGACTTTTCTGAACGTGGAAACCGAAGTGGTATCAGTTAATAGACAGCTGGTCGAAGGTAAGTTTAAAAAGGGCTGGGCCTTATGTAATCGAGAATGATTTATTGTACAGGGTGATCAGTGAGTGTGTGGTAGAGGTAGAACAACTATTGTTTCAAAACCCTTCTGGTGGCTAGTATTAGATCTGGCCCATAGACATTTGTTGGGTAGAGAAAACCCAGGAGAAAATCTTACAATGATTTTTTTTTTGGCCAGGGATTAAAAAGTTAAATTGTATTGTGATTCCTGTCCAGGCAGGACTTAAACCTCCTCTCCATACTTTGTTGCTCTCCCTATCCATAATCCATGTACCCTTCGAAAGAATTGCTATGGACCTGGTGGGGCCTTTGGAAAGGTCTGCCAAGGGATACCAGTATATTTTAATAATAGTTGATTGTGACCAGATATCCTGGCAGAACATGGCATCAAAAACATTGCCAATAAATTTACATGGGTATTTTCCATGGTAGAAATTCCAAAAGAGGTTGACAGATCAGGGGACTCCATTTATATCCAAAAAATGGGAGACCTATTTGCATTGTTAAAGATTCAGGCTCTACAAACCTCTGTATATCATCCCCAGACTGAAGGGTTGGTAGTGTTTCAATAAAACTTTGAAAAGTATGCTAAAGAAAGTAATGAACTGGGATGCCTTGTTAACATACTTAATGTTTGCAATTCGCAAAGTTCCACAGACCTCCAGAGTTTTCACCTTTCGAGCTTCTCTACGGGAGACAACCTGATGGGCTTCTAGATATTATTTGAGAGGAACAGAATAAGCCCTGTGTGGAATGTGGTAGAACACATCCTGAAAATGAGGGAAGAGAGGAGACAGTCACTCCTCTAGTAAGAGAACACCTAGAAAAGGCCCAAGAAAAGCAATGGGTCTACTACAATAAGCAGGCCCAGGTGAGGTGGTTCTGTCAGGGTCACCGAGTTTTGTTTCTGGCTCCCATGCCCAGGAGCAAACAAGTGGCCCATGGTAGGTAAAGATTGTGGAACAAGTAGGGCCTGTAAATGACAGTTAGTCAGCCCAGGAGAAGATCTATCCTATTAATCAAGAGATCCTTCTGTCCAAGTAGGGGGCTTGAAACTGGGGACCTTAAGCTTAAAGGCAGGTTTGACGGCCGACCCAAGGAAATCCCATGTGCAATATTACTCCACTTTTACTGTGACTTTGGCGTATGATGGGGAAAAGTGAGGCAATTACCGCAGGGGTCGTTCAAGGCCTCTCAACCAGTGATTCTGGGAAGGGATCTTCCGGAATTTGAAGCCCTCATTAAAAACAAGGTTCACAATGGGTCCGATAGAGGGGAAACGGCATTTGGGGACTTCCAGGAGGCAATATACTCAAACCCAGTACTGATTGATCCGGATTTCTCCTGGGAGTTCATCCTCCAGACAAAGGTGTTGGACATTGGGCTAGGAGCAGTATTATCCCAGGTCATCGATTGGGGCCGAGTGGCCTATAACGTACCAGAGTAGAAAATTGCTACCTCTAATGGAACTATGCTATAGTTGAGTGCTTTGTGATCAAATGGGCAGTGGAGATGCTAAACTACTATTTATTAGGGAGAACTTTCCTGCTGTTAATGGATCATGCCACCCCCCCCCCCCCCCCACCCACCCACCCTTAAGTGGATGCAGGCAAATAAGGAAAAGAATGCCCAGGTTACTTCTTGGTTTTTGTCCCTCCAACCATCTGCCTTTACAAACTGATCATCGAGCCGGATCAGCGCACGAGAATGTGGATGCCCTCTCTCGAATGTTGTGCCTTACGACAAATCGCTCGAGTCACTGGCGAGGGGATATGTAAGTGAGAGGAGAACGACGTGAGCCATAGGCTTTTGAGCTCTGTATCCGCGATAGGGATACAGATTAAAGAAATTGTTGACCTTAATTGCCTTTAATCAGCAATGGCTCCCAGCCTGGAAGGATAAAAGGCAGGGAAATAGTTCAGTTGAAGAGGAAGGAACTAAGTGAGAAGGTGTATGCTGGAAAATAATCCCTGTTACTGTTTAGTTCATTGCATTTAAAGACTCACCTGCTGTGGTTGAATAAACCTCACTTATTTTAACCATAAAGCTCTGGTCTGTTTGTCTAAGACTGCTGGGTCCTGGGCCTGCTTCAACTTGTTACAATTGCTATTCTGTTTTGCCCACTCTACCTCTTTCCTTGTTTTGCTCTCTGCTCTGCTTCTCCACCCCCAAATTAGGAGATGGTGGCACATCAAGAAAAAGGCCTCACACTATGCTCCACCAGGACAAGCCACATGCCCCACCACACAGCACTTCAAGATGAAAACCATTGTATTAAAGAATGTTTATGGCACATCAGTGTAAGGAGGTACAACTTCCAATATTGAGAAAGTCTGATTGGTAATAAGCTTTAATAGTTGATCAAATTTTCAACAAACTTGTTAATGAAGTTCATAGATGTTTTGGAGGAGCCAGCAGGTGCCATAACATAAATCACCATTGCTTTTTAGAGTGATGTGTAGAAATTGACATCTTGTCATGACTTAAAGGGCTTATTAACTAATTGTGCATTCTGTGCCACTTGTGGGGAGGATAAATTGACATTATGTTTAAACCAATACTATCCAATAAAGTTACTTGAGCTGCTTCCTCTCCTGTCCAAACATGACAAACCATTACTTTGAAAATCCTTTGTGTGGTTACCAAGCATCAAACTAATGAGATCACTGTAGCCCCAAGTGTTCCTGCTTCCATGAATGAATGAATCATAGAATGTTTTCTTTGGTTCAGCTCGAAGACATTGAAATAGTTTGTCAAATTTATAATTAGCAGCAAATCCCACAAACAGTAATGAGATAAATTACCAGATTAACCAGTTTGTGATTTTGTTGGAGGGATAAATTTGGCCAGGACACCTCTTCAAATGATGCCGTAGAATGTTCTACATCCACCAGAAGCCAGGCATGCCTCTGTTGAACACCTCATCTGACATCCGGGCACTCATGCCTCGGAATGCCAAAGGCTCAAATACAAGATGTCTGAATAGTTACCTCAGCAATTAATGGAAGCAAACAATACTACTTAGAATATGCTGTTGTCTTCCACTCAACTGCACAGTCCAATATTTACTTACCAGTTTAAGATCCTTGGAGGAGAGTTTTGTGAACCACTGGTTGTACTCCAGCGCAGCAACAATTGGTATTATGTCTCTAATAAAACGTGAAGGAAGTTTGATTATTTGACAGTGACATTTGCCTCTTCGATTTAAACTATAAACATGCTGATGAATTTAATGCACAAAATGAACAATGTTGATCCCTATTTTTAAGGGTTGCTGTACATCCAACAGATATAATTATTAGTCATATTGATTCGACCCATGCAGAACTTACTTTTTGTTTACATAATGACGCTTGATGAGAAAATGTGTTATTTTAAACTACATTTTTAAAAAAAAACCAATAAAACTGAGCTCATTTAAGTAAGGCATATTAATTGTATGCATGTGATTTATATCAATTAGTGTTAATTGTATTAAGGTGGTGGGTTTCAATTGGGAACTCTTCCATTTAGAAGAGCTGATCTCAGGTGTGAGGTGGGTGTAAATGTAGACCTCTGAATAAAGGCTTGGAAGCAACTGAAGACTAGGCTTCAGTATTTAATCCTTCACCACCTGGCTATCCGATTTACAACAAGGCATGCCAGCGATTTACTTTCTCTCTCTCTCTCTCTCCCCTCCTCCATTAGCTTTACTTCCCTCACCTTGATCATCTAATTTAACTGAGCAGACACATTACAACGTTAATAAGGATCACAGTATGGGCAGAATTGAAAGGTTCAAAATTGATTAAACAAGATTTGGAAATTTTCTTTCAGGGTAACTTATGGCAAATACATTGAGACAAAATATCGTCCCAAGGTGTAATTCAGGAATATTTTAACAGGGTTGTGTGTTGTTTTTAAAAGGTTTCTTGGCCCATGTTCTCCCCTCCTCTTGACACTTGCTCAACAATGGTTCTGTAGAATCCAAATAGCCATTCTTTGTGTAAGCCTAAACAGTGAGTTGTTACTGGCCATGACAGCAGAGCCCATTTCTGTTCTCAACTAGTGTCCACACAAGCACTTTCCAGCTTAGGTCACTGAACAATAAACATTTGTGGAATCCATGACTGTTTTCCTCTTCCTAGACCAGCAAAATGGAGGCCAATTATAGTGCCCCAACTTCTGCCTTGGCTGAGATCCTGGCACCTTCTAGTCCATATGGCTTAGTGCTAGGTGATACCTTTTTCCCCACTATAAGGGGAATTAATTTGCATCATTATAACTATATTTGAGGATTCATTGCATTTAAAGCTATTGAAATTTTGACCTTTGCAAGAAAAGATTTTAAATCAAACTGAAGATACAAATTCAGATGAGCAGAAAAATTGTTACCCGACTGGCCTGCACTCAACAAATCAAACGGAATTTAACATATGTTGGAGACGATGCTAAAACTGGGGTGTGCACAATGTTAAATCTTAAAGACAGAGCATACAACAAACTGGACTGACTGAATCCATGCGACCTTCAAGTTCTACAGACAAATCCAAAACCCACACTCTGTCCACCTCTCATTATTAGAAGCAAACTGCATTGTGACATGCAGTAACATTGTTAAATATACAATAACCAGACGATGGTGCATTCAACAACTCACATGTAATTCACCGGCTGCTTTCAAACATTTAGAACTCTATTTTTAAACAGAGTTCAAAATGCTCCTGTAGAATAAAGGCGAGTTCTTTTGACTTGACATCAAAATAGGAATACGATTCATTGAATGAAGTGGATAAATTGCTGGTGAGTGGAGTGCGCTGGTAAATGTAACATCAGTTACTATACATTAGAAGCACTCTGCTTCTAATCAGAAAAAACAACTGATTTCAATGCAAAAGAAGTGCCTCACTGTACTTAATCTTACAGGAATGACCCATGCAACGTCGTAGGGTATTAATCTTTGTGAACTCTTTTGGCTATGCAATTAAAATTACACCTTTGACAGAATTCAAAATGCACTCACTGAAGCAACATCCATTGATTTCAATTGTAGATCAGGTAAATGTACAACCCACTCAAATGCACACTTCAAGCTGGCAAAATAACATCCATTTAAGTAGGCTTCACTGTATTAATGTCTCAACCGCTTATTCAATGTTATCACAAAAGTAGATGCAAAATGTATTCGTCACAGCCGCATTACATGTAACAGCTATATATCACTTCATTAATTTTGAAAGTGACTCTGCAAGTGCACTTAAATGATTTATTTCAAAACAAAATCCATGAGATAAACCAATAACCTGCCAATTAACAGAAAAACGCCAACTTCCGAATAAATAATTTTCCTGATTTTTGGAACCATTTTTTGTGTGCACAAAAATAAACTGGCAATCCACTGCCAGACTGACTGCCTGCCAATTACAGCAACACTGGCTTAACAGCTTTACACAAGGCTTTAACCCACCTTTAAAAATAAATCTGAAAAGCTAAGGGAACAGAACAAGTGTGTCCAGTACAAAGATTCAATTTACCTGTGGTCGAGATGGCTGAAGTCTTGCAAGTTCAGTTCCCTGGTATCTTGTGTAAGGTAAATTGTATCCACATCCTTTGGAAATGTGAAAGATTTCAGTTAGAGGGAAACTAGATTTGTAATCTAGTCTGTACCTAGCTGAAAGTTACTTTAAACTACTTTTAAAAAAATCTAACTTTTTTTTTTAAAAAAAGGAAATTGTTTTGAGTTTAGGACTTAATTCTCATTTGCAGTGTATTCCTGAACTTCAGTTAGTCATTTCATAACAACTGAATAAAAATGATTTTCTAGCTTGTTAGCTGCAAAATCACAAACTACAGATGACACCACTGATTCACAAAACATTTATTCATTTGCAGGTTTCCAACTTCATGCAAAAATGTTAGTGTCCTTTGAAGCATTTTGTTGAGTGTTCTTACCCATTGTACTTCTTCTCTATAAGGCAATCCAAGCCAGTCACAAACACATGCATACATTTGAGAGAAACCACCTAGAATAAAAAAAGGGTTCAAATGTGACAAGAAAATTGTAAAAAATTCTGATTGTGTGAATTAGATACAAAATACAGGAAGAATTAGTCTAGTTATATGCAATAAAGTCAGGGCTAACTAAGTGAAGAAAATCCTGGCTTTGTATGCATCCATGACAAAGCTGGTCTATATTGTGATAGTTTGTATGTATTCATCTGTATATTCTATATCAAAATTCACATGAACCAATGTAAAGATATAGTACAATAAGCTATGTGTGCAAAAATTAATGTGGAAAGAATCGTTAATCATCATCCTGATAGCCCAAATTCAGTCACGTGGTTGAAACCAGAAAACTGCACAACTGTCAGTGAATCTCACTACTGCTTTGATAGGATAGCTACATCACTTACATAAGAACATAAGAAATAGGAGCAGGAGTAGGCCAATCGGCCCCTCGAGCCTGCTCCGCCATTCAATAAGATCATGGCTGATCTGATCCTAACCTCAAATCTAAATTCATGTCCAATTTCCTGCCCGCTCCCCGTAACCCCTAATTCCCTTTACTTCTAGGAAACTGTCTATTTCTGTTTTAAATTTATTCAATGATGTAGCTTCCACAGCTTCCTGGGGCAGCAAATTCCACAGACCTACTACCCTCTGAGTGAAGAAGCTTCTCCGCATCTCAGTTTTGAAAGAGCAGTCCCTTATTCTAAGATTATGCCCCCTAGTTCTAGTTTCACCCATCCTAGAGAACATCCTCACTGCATCCACCCGATCAAGCCCCTTCACAATCTTATACGTTTCAATAAGATCGCCTCTCATTCTTCTGAACTCCAATGAGTAGAGTCCCAATCTACTCAACCTCTCCTCATATGTCCACCCCTTCATCCCCGGGATTAACCGAGTGAACCTTCTTAAATATTGTTACTAATATAACTCTTCCCACTTGTGTGCATATGGTTAATACCAGTCTAGGTCCAGTCCCACCCAGTACTTAGCATATACTTTGGCTCCTGCCTTAACTTGGGATGGGCAAACAGCGACAGGAAGGGTAATGGTGACATCTGCTCAGAAGACTGGCAGGTGGACAATAATGAATTGGTGATCTGAGTGGACCCAGTAAAGTAGGCACATGAACCAGATAATTTTATTTTTGTCAGGAGGCTTTACCTTGACCGAGGAATAAATTTCAAATCAAGTGATTTTATTTAAAGATTTTCAGGATGCTACGTTTCACAAACTAGCAGCATCAACAGTGTCAGCAAAACATTCCTGACTGAAGTTTCAACGTCACAGCATATTTATGAATATATAAAGAGCTTAGTTAGATTGACTGATAGTTACCCTTCTTTTCCTTCAAATGCCTACAGAGTCGGATTGTAAACAATTTTACAACACCAAGTTATAGTCCAGCAATTTTATTTGAAATTCACAAGCTTTCGGAGGCTTCCTCCTTCCTCAGGTGAAGGAAGGAGGAAGCCTCCGAAAGCTTGTGAATTTCAAATAAAATTGCTGGACTATAACTTGGTGTTGTAAAATTGTTTACAATTGTTAACCCCAGTCCATCACCGGCATCTCCACATCATACAGAGTCGGAAGTGGCTTTCATCAAGAATGTCAGTTCATTCTGGAAAATTCCCACTCAGGTATTCCCAGGGAGCCCCTGATCAGGTGCTACTTCAGCTAAGATGCACCAGTTGATGCAAACTGGAAAACCTGACTGTAACCCAAGCCCATTATCATAGATTATTAAAGAACATCTTAATATTTGCCTACAAAAAGAAAACAGAAATGGGGAAATGGACTTCTCAAATCTTCTTTATCAAGATTCTAGTGCTTACTTTCCACTCCACAAACAAAAGCAGCATACAAACTTGAAATACCAATTGGCTGAGTAGAAACGTAGCTGGGAATGGAAAAAGGAGCTTTATTTACATTTTAATACAAACCGAAAAGGCAGAGAACTAGAAAGTGCTGTAAAAAATAACTTTAGAACTCCTGCAAATGCATTTTATAAAAGGTTTTAAAACGTTATAAGCACTTGAAGAATCTGGCTTTAAACCTGAATTTATTTGAAATTTGGTGGGTTTTTTTTGAAGATATATCCCTGAAAGCCTATAACTAGTGACCATCATTTTATTTAAATGTACATATTCCAGCAATAATGCTTTCTGATGCAGCTATCTTGAAACATTCAATTTCCTTTAAGCAGAGATCCAAGAATGCTGATCTTTATTTGTGGTGTGTCCATCAGCCCTATACTGCCTGTGGTACTGTTACTTGATTTCAGATTTCAGATTTCAGATTTCAAAGCAATGCTCCCCAAAATCTGAATTTGATTTTACTCACCACAAGGTCCTGGTTCTGCAATGTTCTGGCTTTCCCACAATGCCTGCAGAGACGACAGTCTATCTGAAGGCTCCATTGTCACCTTTTTCATTACCCTCCTGTTATATATAAAAAAAATCATAGAATCATAGAAAATTTACGGCACAGGAGGCTGCCATTCGGCCCATCGTGTCCCCGTGGGCCGAAATGAGCAACCCAGCCGAATCCCACTTCCCAGCACTTGGTCCAAAGCCATGTAGGTTACAGGACTTCAGGTGCATATCCAGGTACTTTTTAAATGAGTTGAGGGTTTCTGCCTCTACCACCCTTTCAGAAGTGAGTTCCAGATGCCCATCACCCTCTGGGTAAAAACATTTTTCCTCAGCTCCCCGTTAATCCTACTACCAATTACTTTAAATCTATGCCCCCTGGTTATTGACCCCCTCTGCTAAGGGGATCAGAAAGCATCTTATTCAGAATGTTCTTCTGAGTTGAGTCTAAGAGTTGAAGTTTGCTTGGAACATACGAACAGGAGTAGGCTATTCAGTCTCTCGAGCCTGTCTGCCATTAAATTAGATTATGGCTGATCTGTATCTTAACTCCATTTACCCTCCATGCTTCTGTAACCCTAAATAACCTTGCCTAACGAAAATCTATCACTCAGTTTTTAAATTTTCAACTGACCCCCAGCCTCAAAAGCTTTTTGAGGGAAGATAATTCCAGATTTCCACTACTCTGTGAAGAAGTGCTTCCTGACATCACCCCTAAAAGGCCTAGTTCTAATTTTATTATGCCCCCTTGTTCTGGACTCCCCATCAGAGGAAATAGTTTCTCTCCATCTACCCTACCAACTCCCTTAATCATCTTAAACACCTCAATTAAATCACCCCTTAATCTTCTATATTCAAGGGAATATAAGCCTAGTCTATGCAACCTGTCCTTATAATTTAACCTTTTTAGCCCCGGTATCATTCTGGTGGATCTGCACTGCATGCACCCCACTCCCTGCGCCCTCCAACAAAGGCCAATATATATCCTTCCTGAGGTGCGATGCCCAGATCTGAATGCAGTTCTCTAAATGGGATCTAACCTGAGCTCTGTACAGCTGTAACATAACTTCCACCACTTTGTATTCCAGCTGTTTTGAGATAAAGGCCACCATTCCATTAGCCTTTTAAATTATTTTTTGTACCTGTCCACTAGCTTTTAGTTATTTCTGCACTTGAACCCCTAAATCTCTCTGCTCCTCCACAGTTCCTAGCTTCTTACTATTTAAAAAATATTCTGATCCATCTTTCTTTGGTCCAAAGTGGATGACCTCACACTTCCCTACATTGAACTCCATCTGCCAGTTTTGCCCACTCAATTAATCTACACTATGTGCCACCTAACTTGGTGTCGTCAGCAAACTTGGATGCATGGCTCTTTTCCTCCATCTAAGTCATTAATAAATATAGTGAAAAGCTGAGGCCTGAGTACATATCACTAGGGGACACCACTAGTTACTGCCAATTTGAGTACATATCCATTATCTCTATTTCCTACCTCCTAACCAATTCCCTGACCATGTCGATTCATTGCCTCCAAATCCACGGGCTCTCATTTTTGTTAACAGTCTCTCATGTGGAACCTTATCGAATGCCTTTTGGAAGTCCATATAAATAACATCCATAGATGTTATCTATGTTAAAATCACTTTTCTACCACGTTAGTCACCTCCTCAAAAAACTCAACTGGGTTCACTAGACATGACTTACTCTTTACAAATCCATGCTGGCTCTCTCTGATCAGTTCATATTTATCCAAGTGCTCAGTCACTGTCATGTTAGATTAATAGGCTTACAATTTCCTAATTTATCAGTCCAAGGTGACAATTCCTGAATCAAGAGAGTTTTGAAAAAACAAAATTGCTTTCTAGTCAGAAATTCTAAGCACCAGGTTTAGGCTTGATTTTTTTTGCCCCTCCAAAGATAGACTTTCCATGTTTTCTCCTTTGCTCACCTTTTAAATCTCTTGTCTGCCTTATAGGAAGTACTTTTAGGCCACAGGTTTCTATATGTAACAGTATCAGTATATAGTCTATATTTCTGCTTTTGTCCTGCAAAAACTTTTTTGTTCCTCAATGTCCAATTCATAAATGCTGAAGTACGACACGAGACACTGTTTTGATCCCAAAGT
This sequence comes from Heptranchias perlo, assembly GCF_035084215.1. NCBI lineage: Eukaryota > Metazoa > Chordata > Chondrichthyes > Hexanchiformes > Hexanchidae > Heptranchias > Heptranchias perlo. The sequence goes on from NC_090326.1 coordinate 32,158,962, forward strand.
GTGATTAATGATTAAGGCATAAAGGAGAAACAATCGTGCTTGCTCCACAGCTAGGTGAAAATGTATACCTTGATTTGGAGAAGGGTGCGGAAAAAGCTGCATGAAAATGAAGACAAGCCCTAAATATATTCTCTATTTTGAATGTCACTGTATATAGAGGCACCATACAGAAACAAAGTTGTAACCTCCACAAATAAACACAATATTATTGCCAGTCAGCGTTATGCACATTAATGGTTTAAGTCATTTACCTGTTTTAGCTACTTACTTTACATTAGAATGTAAAGAAATATGCTACAGAAGTAACAGATTTGTAGATTTTACATGGGATACAGAAACAGAAGAATGGATTAATGAAAAGCTCTCCTTAGAATAGCAGATAAAGTCTTTGAGGAAAAACCCAAACTCAGAACAACCAATGATGACAGAATACCCATCCTATTGAGACCAAGAAGCAGATGCAGGCAGTTGCTGCCAAAGCTATGCACCTCTAACTGTTGTAATGGTATCAAATGGTGGCTTCAAGTGCAGATGAGTGAGGCTATTCAGCCCATCTAGCTCATCCTTCCACAGAATCACATGATTCCCCCCACTCCCACAGCATCCAACTGTATCTTGAATGATTCCAGATGGCACGTGATGATAGTCTGGTTCGGAGGATGCACTCTGAGTTGTTTACTCATCATGCCACTGATGAGGGGTTTCTGGTATCGGCTGTCCATTTAGCGAGGACTTAAATCCACATGTGTCTGGTGTCAAATTATCAAAGCGTTTATCCTTTGAGGTGGATTTCTTTGAATTCAAGTTGACTCCAGGAGAGATGCCTGGTGATGTAAGATTCATAGAATGATAAAGCACAGAAGGAGGCCATTCAGCCCATTGTGCCTGTGCGGGCTCTTTGAAAGAGCTATCCAATTAGTCCCACCCCCCATGCTCTTTTCCCATAGCCCTGAAAATTTTCCCCTTCAAGTATTTATCCAATTTGAAAGTTATTATTGAATCTGCTTCCACCACCCTTTCAGGAAGTGCATCCTAGATAATAACAACTCGCTGCATTAAAAAAAATCCTCATTGGATTGGAACAAAGTCTCCACGGCAAACTCAACAATTGGATCTCTGAATTAGGCAACTCTAAGGCAATGTTGATGATTATTAGCCACTCTGACCTGGTAATTGGACCTGGGCAGATAGGGATGTCACTGCAAACTTTCCCACTGAGATCCAGATGACCCTACAATCTAATGCTCTTAATGGGCAAGCACTGAATCTTACCAGTTCTGTGCTTTAGCGTTACCCCAGTGTATACTTCAGGGCTCTAAAGCTTTGGTTCTTGCTAACCTCTACCAAAGCATGCTGGCAGGGTGTAAGCAAGGTGTGTGCCTACAGAGACAGTGTGTACTCTCTATATTGGATAAACAGAAACTCTATCTGTGTGGGTTTCTCAGTAGTTTGGAGACTCAAGCATGGTGATTGGTTTCCACATGGGCCAGATACCAGGTTGACTTTTTAAAAAAAAGAAAGCACGAAAGATCTTGCATTTTACAGCACCTTTCAAGATCTCAGGACTCCCCAAAGTACTTTACGGCCAATGAAGTATTTGTCTAAGTGTAGTCACTGAAGTAACATAGGGAAACGTGGCAACCCATTTGTGCAGAGCAAGATCCCACAAACAGCAGTGAAATAAATGCCCAGATCATGTGTTTTGTGGTTTTAGTTGAGGGATAAATGTTGACCAGGACACTAGGAGAACTCCTCTGCTCTTCTTCGAAAGTGCTTTTGGATCTTTAACATCCACCTGAGAGGGCAGACAGGGGTTCAGTTTAACGTCTCATCCAAAAGAGATACCCCTGAAAGTGCAGCATTCCTTCAATACTGCAATGAAGAGTCTGGCTAGATTATCTCTGGAAAGAGGCTTGAACCCACAAACGTGTGACTCAGCGACGAGAGCACTACCAACTGAGCCAAAGCTGACACTTGCAAGCATACAAAAAAGGAAATGTAAAAGGTCAAGATGATTTGACATACAAGGAAGTAGCTAAAATGTTAAAGAAAAAAAGTGTTTTGATGTACTGGAGATGTGGATGTGAGAGAAGGGTGCAGAACTAGACAGAAGGCATAAAGGTTGATGTTAGAAGATTTTTTTTCATGCAGAGTTATTCAAATATGAAACGCATCACTACAAATGGTAATTGAAGCTAAGTCAATCACAGCATTCAAGAGAGAATGTGATAAATGCTTGAAGAAAAATTTTATATGCTAGTGGGGAAGTACTGGTATGGAGTCACCACAATGGGCCAAATGGCCTATTTATGGAATAAGCTTTCCATGATTCTAAGGTATAAGAGCAAAAAAAAACTCCACAGAAAAATCAAAAGACCAAACAACCACATGGAAGAAATATGGTCGTATTAGAACAGGGAGACATTTTATGTGATAAAGAAAGCATGAAAGCTGGATAAGCAAAACTTGAAACTAGTCAATGCCGTAGGAATCAAAGGAATGCAGGTGGACTAAACACCAAAGATCACTTAATCAGAGGTAAAACACATTCACTGGTTTGTACAGTTTGATTTTCGTGGGTTTAGAAAGAGCTGTTCTTGCACTGTGGTTACCTCGTTAGTACATAAATTCTAAATCAGTACCAAGATATGTGCAATTTGATTGATTTAAACTGTATACACAGCCCAAAAGGTTTCATGATATACACCAAAATGGCCCATAAAGACAAAAAGAGGGAGAAAAAGGAGAACCTGACCAGTTGTGATGGTCGAGTGTGACTACAGGGGCTGATATAATCCACTTGACGTGGGGTAAAGAGAAGGGGAGAGAGTGAAAGAGAGTGAACATGTGCCAGATAGAAAGAGGCAGAGAGAATTTTCAATGGAATGCAACACTTTCTCCTCCCTCTCCTCCACCCACCATTTCCTTTCCCCAGTTGTTCCATGTAAACATTTTTCAAAACTCTAGTTAGTTACATGGCCCCACACTGCAGGCTGTGAAAACAGAAGTGCAACACTCAGCTGAGATCATCCATGGGTTCAGTGAGTAAACATCTCCAATTATTTAGAAGAGGAAATCAGTATGCTTCTCGTTGCTGGATGCCAATTAAGATGAATACTGCTGGGCGAGACATTACTTGATGCTCATGCACATCTTCTAGTTGGCAGCCAGTTTCAGTGACCTGGGAGTTAATTGGTAACCTGCCCCTTGGATTTTTAACAAAAGGTGTATAGGAGCCTTAAAGAGGGCAGGAGCTGATTTTTAAAAAGAAAAATTCCATTGTCTCTGATTTTTTTTCAGGCGTCAAGTTAGACCATTTGAAACAAAATACAGATTTCATCATGCCAAGCTAAATGCAGATCAATGCTGTAGATTTTTGATAAAACAGACACTAGTAAACATTTTGCGATTACTACTTGCACACGAGAAGAGAACCAAGCTGAATATAGAAGAATGGAGGAGAACTGAAAAAGGAAATAAGAGGGGCAAAGAGTGTGTATGAGAATAGATTAGCGGGTAACATAAAATGGAACCCAAAAGTCTTTTATAAATGTATAAATAGTAAGCAGGTAGTCAAAGGAAGGGTGGAGCCAGTTAGGGACCAAAAAGGAGATCTTGTGGAGGCAGAGGGCATGGTTGAGGTACTAAATGAATACATGAGAAATAGGAGTAGGCCATACGGCCCCTTGAGCCTGCTCCACCATTCAATAAGATCATAGCTGATCTTTGGCCTCAAGTCCACTTTCCCGCCCGATCCCCACATCCCTTGATTCCCCTAGAGTCCAAAAATCTATCCATCTCAGCCTTGAATATACTCAGTGACTCAGCATCCACAGCCCTCTGGGGTAGAGAATTCCAAAGATTCACAACCCGCTGAGTGAAGAAATTCCACCTCATCTCAGTCTTGAATGGCTGACCCCGTATCCTGCGATTATGCCCCCTAGTTCTAGACTTTCTAGCCAGGGGAAATAATCTCTCAGCATCGACCCTGTCAAGCCCCCTCATAATCTTATATGTTTCAACGAGATCGCCTCTCATTCTTCTAAACTCGAGGGTATAGGCCCATTCTACACAACCTTGTATTTGTATCTGCCTTCACTAAAGAAGAGAATGCTGCCAATGTCACAGGAAAAGAGGAGGTAGTACAGAAATTGGATAGGGTAAAAATAGATAAAGAGGAGGTACTTAAAAGGTTGACAGCGCTCAAAGTAGAAAAGTCATCCGGTCCGGATGAGATGCATCCTCGGTTGCTGAGGGAAGTAAGGGTGGAGAAAGCTGAGGCTCTGACCACAATTTTCTAATTCTCCTTTAGATATGGGGGCAATGCAACAGGACTAGAGGACTGTAAATGTTACATCCCTTTTCAAAAAAAGGAGAGGGGGATCCCCAGGGCCTGATAATCTGTATCCTAGAGTACTAAAAGAGGTAGCCATGGAAATAGTGGATGCATTAGTTGTCATCTTCCAAAATTCTAGATTATGGAACAGTTCCTGCAGATTAGAGGGTGGCAAATGTAATCCCACTATTTTAAAAAGGAGGGAGAGAGAAAACAGGGAACTACAGACTGGTTAGCTTATCAGTAGTAGGGAAAATGCTAGAGTCTATTATAAGGGATGTGATAACAGGACACTTAGAAAATATCAACAGGATTAGATAAAGTCAACATGGATTTATGAAAGGGAAATCATGTTTGACAAACCTATTGGAGTTTTTATGAGGATGTAACTGGTAGAATAGATAAGGGAGAACCAGTGGATGTGGTTTATTTGGATTTTCAGAGACCTTTGATAAAGTCCCACCTAAGAGGTTTGTGTACAAAATTAAATGTAAGGAATCTTACAACACCAGGTTATAGTCCAACTGTTTTATTTGAAAATCACAAGCTTTCGGAGGCTTTCTCCTTCGTCAGGTGAGCAAGTGTGACAAGGACAAAGCCTCCGAAAGCTTGTGATTTTCAAATAAAACAGTTGGACTATAACCTGGTGTTGTAAGATTCCTTACATTTGTCAACCCCAGTCCATCACCGGCATCTCCACATCATACAAAATTAAAGCACATGGGATTGACGGTAATATACTGGCATGGATTGAAAATTGAAAATTGGTTAACAGACATGAAACAGAGAGTAGGAATAAATGGGTCTTTTTTGGGGTGGCAGGCAGTGACTAGTGGGGTACCGCAGGGATCAGTGCTTGGGCCCCAGCTATTCACAATATATATCAATGATTTGGATGAGGGAACCAAATGTAATATTTCCAAGTTTACTGATGACACAAAACTAGTGGGATCGTGAGTTGTGAGGAGGATGCAAAGAGGCTTCAAGGCGATTTAGACAAGTTGAGTGAGTGGGCAAATACATGGCCGATGCAGTATAATGTGGATAAATGTGAAGTTATCCACTTTGGAAGGAAAAACAGAAAGGCAGAGTATTATTTAAATGGTGATAGATTGGGAAATGTTGATGTACAAAGGGACAAGTTGGTAAGGCTGTTAAAAAAGCATACGTGATCCTTGGCTTTATAAACAGATGCATAGAGTGCAAAGGCAAGGAAGTTATGCTGAATCTTTATAAATCACTGGTTAGGACCCAAATATAGTGTTGTGGCCAATTCTAGGCACCACACTTTAGAAAGGATGTCAAGGCTTTAGAGGGTGCAGAGCAGATTTGCTAGGACGGTACTAGGGATGCGGGACTTCAGTTACATGGAGAGACTAGAGAAGCTAGAGGTGTTCTCTTTAGAACAGAGAAGGTTAAGAGGCGATTTGATAGAGGTGTTCAAAATCATGAACGGTTTTGATAAGAGTAAATAAGGAGAAACTGTTTCCAGTGGTAGAAGGGTCGGGACCCAGAGGGCATAGATTTAAGGTGATCAGCAAAGGAACCAGAGGCAACATGAGGGAAAAAAATTTACACAGCGCGTTATGATCTGGAATGCACTGCCTGAAAGGGTGGTGGAGCAGATTCAATATTAACTTTCAAAAGGGAATTACTTAAAGATAAATACTTGAAGGAAACATTTGCAGGGCTATGGGGAAAGAGCAGGGGAGCTGGACTAATTGAATAGCTCTTTTAAAGAGCCGGCACAGATACGATAGGCTGAACGGCCTCCTTTTGTGCTGTATGATTCTCATATAATGCACCTCATCCAGCACCAACTTCACCACTTCTATGTGAGGTGTCATGAGATGGAAATAAAATATGAAATTGTAACCAGTTCACTAGGATTAGGTTATTAAAGCAGTTAACAGATTTACAAACTAAGTTTTTCATCAAACTGGTTTAAAAATGTTATCCTTTTTTAAATGCTACAAAGGTCATAGCCTTGAAGAGAATACCTACATTGGAGACACACCAGGGAGCATCTTCTTCAGGCACGATCCCAGGTACCCCACCACTTCATTCACTTCTTCTGATGAAGTTAGTTTCAGGGGAAAAGTGCATCGATCAGTTTCTACAACCAACTGAAAAACATCAAAACAAATTCATAAATGTTTCAACTCCCAGGGGACTGAATCATGCATAAATCAGACAATCCCACAGAAGAAATTATTAAGGACGAATGTCGCTTCGAGACAGATTTTATGCTACACCACTCCTTCCCATACCAAACAATAAGCACATGCTGAGTCAATTGCACCAGTAATATCTTTCAATACAAAGGATTTGTTGGAATAACTAAATGCTTAAAGAGCAGGGTGACTTGTTAGCAACGACTACTTTGGGGGACGGTGAAAAGAGCAATGGATACCTGGGCTACTCTATCTTTTCTATGTTGCTACTAAACTGAACCAATTATGGTGTCTGGAGAGGCCAGTCATGTCATCCCATATCTGTCAGAGCATGTTGTGGGATTATAGAGGGGAATCTTACTGTATATACATCCTGGGAGTCCATGACGCTTAATACATCGCCAACCTTAGGCAGAGGTCGGCTATCATTCAAATGTAATTCATTGACCTTTAAGCACTTTGGGACATCCTGAGAACACAATAGGCACTATAAATGCAAGTTCTTCTGCTGCCAAATGAAAAGGGTCTCAGTTTCTTTGGCCCTGGATGCAGGTCCTGGAACTTTATATGGTACTAGAGTAGACGCCCTTGTGTGGCTCCACTCACATGCAACATCACAACAACATTTTCACGTGGGTGTTCTGCAAATGGTTTCCCCAGAACCTACCGTAACTGCGGCTATACTCCCATGGTGTGTGAAAAGTGAGGAAGAAATGCATTTTCTGATTAAACTTCTACTGTATTGCTGCTGATTGATCCCAAGTCAACTTTACAGAAGTAGCAAGTAGATCTGTGGGTCAACTTATAGCTCTGAACACTGAAAAAAAGGTGATTTTTTTTAAAACATCAATCACAGCTTCTCACCTCCATTTTCAGACTGATTTGCAAGACTTCCTATTAAGCATTAGATCAGTGAGGCCTTTGCCAAGTTTATGCGTCTACATTTGCCTCCATTCTCACATAATTTTTTCATGATAAATGGATTAACTGATCCCAGCGATGAACAATTGAAGCTGTAGCCAGCAGTCCCCAAAGCTTTAAGTTTGTAAAGAAAGATGGTGTGCAGATATTTTAATTGGTTCATTGCAGACAAGTACCATAGCAACCCTAAGTTCAGCGAAGCAAAAATGCTTATTTTGAGAAGATGCAAAGCACGGACAAGTTTCCTCCAAGACCTGTGCTTCAGAATGTGCTGAAATGTACCCAGGGGACATGTATTGCAATGAAGGAATGTTATACTACTGCCACAGCATTGATTTCATCCAGAAGCAAGCTTTAAAAAAAGATTTTAAAAGATTTAAATTGGAACGCTAAGGGGCCACCCAGCCTGCTGTTCATTGTATCTTGTTTGAAGAAATCCAGAGTCAACAATTTTTGGGAACTTTGTAAAGCTGCATTGGAAAAACAAGAGTACTTCAGTGAATGTCTTTGTAAATGTATCTTGCAGCAAAGTACACTGCTTTTTGTAGCCCCGTTATATCAAACCTACTTGGTTTCTGGGATAATTGAGCATCAGGTCATCATCCTAGTCTTTGTTGACAGCACAGTTAATATAGGGAAGGGGGTGCTGTGTTGGCTACGGAGGGCTGCACAGCAGCCTATCCTTGTACGACTAGAGTTTATTGACCGCAGAATAAAAAAAAGACAGAAAACGACTTACACCTGTACAGCACTATGACCTGGACTTGGGTATAATTTCGAAGTTTGCAGATGACACAAAACTCAGAAATGTGGTAAACAGTGAGGAGGATAGCAACAGGCTTCAGGAGGACATAGACAGACTGGTGAAATGGGCAGACACAAGGCTGGTGCAGAGAAGTGTGAAGTGATGCATTTTGGTAGGAAGAATGAGAAGAGGCAATATAAACTAAATGGTGTAATTTTAAAGGAATGCAGAACAGAGAGACCTGGGGGTGTACGCGCACAAATCTTTGGAGCTGGGAAGACTGTTAAAAAAGCACACTGGATCCTTGGTTTTATAAACAGAGGCATAAAGTACAAAACCTTGATAAATCACTGGTTAGGCCCCAGCTGGAGTATTGTGTCCAATTCTGGGCACCACACTTTAGGACGGATGTCATGGCCTTAGAGAGAGTGCATAGGAGATTTACTAGAATGGTACCAGGGATGCTGGCCTTCAGCTACGTGGACAGACTAGAGATATTGGGGTTGTTCTCATTCTAACAGAAATGGTTACGGGGAGATTTAATAGAGGTGTTCAAAATCATGAAGAGTTTTGATAGAGTAAATAAGGAGAAACTGTTTCCAGTGATAGAAGGGTCGGTAACCAGAGGACACAGATTTAAGGTAATTGTCATAAGAACCAGAGGCCACATGAGGAAGAAAAATTTTATGCAGCGAGTTGTCACGATCTAGAATGTACTGCCTGAAAGGGTGGAGGATGCAGATTCAATAATAACTTTCAAAAGGGAATTGGATAAATACTTGCAGGGGAAAATTTTGCAGGGCTATAGGAAAAGGACAGGGGAATAGGACTAAATGGAAAGCTCTTACAAACAGCTGACACATGCACGATTGGTCGAACAGCCTCCTTCTGTGCTCGATCATTCTATGATTGTTTGATTCGTTGGCACACATGTAGAAATTGATTCCATATCTGCAGATAATCTCGCCCAAGGGCAGCACATAGATGAGGAAGAGGAGGGGGTCAAAGACTGATCCTTGGGTAAACTCCTGGGGTGATGGTGAGAGGATGAGAAGATTACCATTGCTGGACAAGTTCTGGCTACATAGGATAGATAAGAGTGGAACCAAGCAAGAACAGTTCAACCAAGCTGAACATCGGAGGCAGGTTTGGAGGAGGATCAGACGACTGACTATGTCAAAAGGCGAAAGAGGTGTCGGGGAAGATGATGAGTTAGAACGCACCTTGGTCACGGTCAAAGACAATGTTGTTTCTGACTTTGGTTAGGGTATTCTGGTGCTGAGGGAGGGACAGAACCTGTTTGGAGGGATTCAAACGGAGTACTGGGTCTGGGAGGCTACAATGTGTTCAATGATCTTGGAGAGGAATCGGATGTTGGAGGTGGGTTGGTTGTTTGAAACGATTTGGTGTTTTGAAGGGGTGGGGGTAGGGAGGAGGAGAAAGAGAGTGACGATGGTGGTTTTGAAAAGTGGGGACAGTGTCTGAGGAAAGGGAGCCATTTATAATATTGGCTAAAATGAAGGCCAGGAAGGAACGCTAGGCGATCAGGAGTTTCATGGCAATGGGTCAAGGGAGCAGGAGGTAGGTCTCATGGATGAAATGAACATGGAGAGGGTGGGAACAAACTAGAGATAAATGAGATTTCAGGACTGAGGGGTTGGTTGTGTGGGGGGGGCGGGGGTAGTGGGCAGGGACAAGGAGGGAAGCAGCAGAGATAGCCGAACAGATAGTTTCTATTTTGGTGACAATGAATTCCATGAGCTCCTTGCACTTGTTGTTCGAGGTGAGGATGGAGGGGGCGAAGGGAAGGAGTTGAGGACGAGACTGGTGATAGAAAAAAAAATGACTCCAGGATGACCCTAAAGCAGTGAGCCATTTTGGCAGGGAGAGCTAAGCCCAATAGAGCTTGATGTGGTCCAGCCAGATCTGACTCAGCCAGTGGTGTGCCAGTTCTGCTCGTTTGTGCCCTTTTGGTTTGAGGGAGCCACATCAAGGAGAATGACAGACAATGAAGATTTTCCTGGGGATAAGGGCATCAAAGGGCGAGGGAGTGATTGATATTTTTGCAGCTGTTAATTTGCACAATGATGGTAAATGGTGGGCTAAAGGCAGGGCAATACAAAATTTTAGAGTACGGTTGTAAGTGACTTGGGGCGGGGGGGGGGCAGGGGAGTTCTTTTCAAGGTGAACTTGCAGAAGGAAATGGGGTTTAAGGAGAGTAATGGAATGTATGTGGTAAGGGATAAAAGGAAATGGTCGGAAATAGCCTCGTCAGTGTCCGAGACCACTGGAGTGCCATGGGTGTTGCTGAGGTCGAGAGGGGACTGTGTGGCAAGTGAATCCAGAGGAGAAAGGAAAAGGGGAGCTGAGAAGGAGGCTTAAATTGCAGCATGAAGAGCAGAAACTGAACCTGTAAAATCTGGTAGAAGTAATAGAAGTGAATTACTCTAGCAGAGAATACAGTGCCAGCAGAAAGCAGTGGCGGAATAGAGGTCACAGTAAATCCCAGAAATCAGCAGAGAAATGGAATTCAGCTGACAGACATACGCTTTGAAGATTCCTAAGGGCTTTGAACGAGAATTGAATCCAGTTTCGCAGAGTGTTTGCAATTGCTACTAACAGAGCTTACTACGTGCTTTAGGCTTTTAACAGATTGACAGGTGTGCTAAATAATGGAAACATAGTCCCATATGTTAGATTTCAAGACTATGGTGACATTGATTTAAAACAAAAATTCTGCTAAAGTCACGTGCAGTGCCAGTTTCAAGAGTTATGGACAGCAGAGAAGGAATCACTCCTACAATGCTCACCCTGAGCTATACAAATTAAATGGGGCTCCATGGCAAAGGCAGTAGATTACTTGGGATACTGTCTTCCTGTTGTAGCTTTTATTATAGATGCAAAAAAAAAATTCATGGAACTTGTTCATCTTATAGAAGAGTTGCAAAACATTGAACAAAAGACTCTCAAAAGCTCTTCATGAAATTGCCAGAGCTGTACTTTTTTTTTTGGCAGCAATTGCTATGGACTTTGAAGAGAAGACAGTTGAGAAACTGCAGTATTAAGAACATAAGAAATAGGAGCAGGAGTAGGCCAATCGGCCCCTCGAGCCTGCTCCGCCATTCAATAAGATCATGGCTGATCTGATCCTAACCTCAAATCTAAATTCATGTCCAATTTCCTGCCAGCTCCCCGTAACCCCTAATTCCCTTTACTTCTAGGAAACTGTCTATTTCTGTTTTCTGTTTTAAATTTATTTAATGATGTAGCTAAATGATGTAGTATTGTTCTGAAAGTATCAGGAATATGCAGACACTTTCAAAAACATCAAAAGTTTGGCAAAGCTGGATAAGATTGCTCAGCAGTACTCAGCCTTAGATTCTTAGAAGGCCATCCTGACCCCCCAAAGCGATTTCAGACAGTTAAATGAAAAATAAGCATCGGACTCTAATGTCTAAACTATCAAATGTGACCAGTCGATCAGCACCATTAGCTCCACTTGTCAAAGGATATCAATAACCAGCTTTGGTGGAATTACCGGCACAACACCTACAACACTCTCTGCACTAGCAAAAAGATATGTTTGGCTTCTAACATCAACTGCCAGTGCGAAAGCGAGTTCTCAAAACCTGCTCAGACCTGCTGCAAGGCAAGTGCCAGACTCCAGTCAAAGATAACATGAGGATGCTCTACATGCCAGAGCTTTATTTTATAGGTATTTAAACTTGAGTACTTTGAGAATTCTGTACTTGTTTTTGAAATGGGAAGGAGGTGATATGTATTTATCGTGTACCTTATTATTTCTAGTGTTTAATATTCAATTAATTTTAAGTGCCGCATGTGGCAGCCATTTTGAGTAAACACCAATTCGATGAATGACCAGTTAATCTGTTTCTGGTAATGCTGGTTGAGGAGGAATGCTGGCCTAAACTCCCTGCTCGTCTTCAAATAGTGCAACAGGATCAGTAACACCCACCAGAACAGACAGATGGGTTTTGGTTTAGTATCTCATCCGAAGGATAATACCTGACAATGCAACAGTCCCTCAGTAAGGCTACACTTGTATTTAATCCTAGAGTGAGCCCACATCCCTATGATTCAGCAGAGACAGGAGACAGTGCAAGTCAACAAGCCAAGCTGACACTGTAATGAAGCGAAATTTCAGAATATCCATTCATCACTTCTACAGAATTTGACCATACAGGCAACACCCCCATTGGCCCAGCAGAACAGAAATTGCCATGCCACCTAGAGTATTTGATCATCTCCAGGTCTCTTTCTAAAAGCATGACCTCATATAAGAGTTAGCTTGGATGCTACTGTCAGAGGTGCCATATTTCAGATGATGTTAAAACCAAGTCTGCCTGTTCGAGTGGACTTTAAAAATCCAATGACACTACTGGAAGAAGCTTTTTCCAGTACTGATTTGGAGTTCTGCAAGTATTCTAGCCAGCATTCGCCCCTCAACTGTTCATTATTATTTGTTGTTTGTCAGACCTTGCCATGCACAATTGGCTTCCATTTTTTCCTACATAAGTGACTGCTCTTCAAAAGTAATTAATTGGTTGTGAATCACTAAGATATTCTGAGGATGTAATGAGGCATTAGTTAAGTGCAAGTTTTTTTTTTACTACTTAGCCCTATAACCTAAAATATCTTTCAGTCAGATATCTAGTTATCTCTTTTTTTTAAAAAAGAAATTACTCTGCATCGCATCACCTGCTTTTGCTGGGAGACTGCCTAATATATTGACTGCTCTACTAACACACATCCAAATAGCTTGTGGGAACAAAAAAGCTGTATGGTTACTTTATTACCATATGTTATCAAGCAGAATAGAAAATTTGAGGATGCTGGTGATGTGGGATGACTGCGTTAGTATTTTTGGGAGGGTGGGGGGGAAGAAGAGACTGGCTGGCACTTGGGTTGGAGACCCACCATTGTAACAATGTGATGGTGAGGTCTTTACCCTCCGTATGGACCTGCTTTTTTCTCCTCAGGCTGCTGATTGCTGTTCCACTTTTCAATTTCAGATCTGACTTACCCTATTCACCCATTTTTGGTTTCTCTTATGTCTTTAATTTCTTTTATTATGCTTCTTCCCATCATCTCATGTAAATAATCATCTCAGCCATTTAACCACCTCCTGTTTTTCTTTTAAGCACAATGCAAATCATTGTGTGTGCCCCTCTTTTTCTTTTCCTTTCCCTTTGTCTGTTCCTATTGAAATGCTGTTCATGTTTCTTTTTCTCCAGTTCTGACAAAGGATTACATCAAAATATTAACTTGCATGTTCTCTCCACAGATGCAGATTGACCTGCTGAATGTTTCCAGCATTTAGTTTTTGTTTTATAAAAATTTGAACAAGGTCAGAAGGCCATCCCTTTGTTGTTCTTAGCACAGATCGCATTTAATAAGGCCATCTTCAAACTGAAACCCGTCCACAGCAAGTGTGCTGATTTCAACAAAGATTCTGTATTTTTCTTTCTCCCTCACGGTCTTTAAACTTTGTTGCCCCACCCCATTTCTTTGATTTTTTTAATGTTTCTTTCTTTCCTTCTCCCCCATGCTTTTTGTTTTACACAAACAAATTCAGCAAGAGAAGGAAAGAGGAAAGAATACTCCAGATGTATCTTGACAGAACACAACAGACAATTTGACACAAGTTATCTGGTAACAAAACCTTCTAGTAACTCCTCTCATAAAAGACAAAAAGCAGCAAGAGGGGCTGATACATAACCCTAGTCCTTTTGCAGCATGCACCCCTTCCACAAGCCAAGCCAAGACAAGACTGTAAAGTCTGGAAATACCAATAAGGGGGGCAATGCAGACCCCCATATCATGCACTTGGGTCAGCCCCACCTCAAAAGAGTCATGGTAAAACGCCAAGACAAGATCTTTAAGATTATGAAACGGTTTGATAGTGTAGATGTAGAGAAGATGTTTCCACTTGCAGGGGAGACCAGAACTAGGGATCATAAATATAAGACAGTCACCAAAAATTCCAATAGAGAATTCAGGAGAAACTTCTTTACCCAGAGAGTGGTTAGAATGTGGAACTCACTACCACAAGAAGTAGTTGAAGCGAACATAAAAGCAATTAAGGGGAAGCTAAACACGACGGAGAAAGGAATAGAAGCTTATGCTGATAGGGTTAAATGAAGAGGGGTGGGAGGAACCTCGTGTGGAGCATAAACACTGGCATGGACCAGTTGGGCCGAATGGCCTGTTTCTGTACTGTACATTCTATGTAAGACAACTCTACAATCAGAGCCTCTGGTCACACAACTTAGCAAAAGAAATCAAACCCAGGAACTCAGCCTTACACATAGCAAGTTCTTTCACACTGTTCGATCTTCCTTTTATTACCTCAATTTTCTTATTCATAGCTTCGAGACTTGATTTCTTCAATGAACTCCTTGTTGGCTTCCTGCCCTTCGTAAATTCCAACTTGTCCATAACTCAGCCTCCCAACAGGTCCCACTCAGACGTTTCCCTTGTCCTTGCTAACTTACACTGACTTCCTCCCCCCGCCCCGCCCAGCACAATAAATTCAAAATTCTTGTCCTGGTATTCAAAATTATCCATGGCCTCATTTACATCTGCAACTTCCTTCAGCCTTTTATTCCCTGCAGAACTGCCACACTGATCTATTGTGCATCATGTTCTCCCTTCATCCACCACCTGTCGTAGAGCTTTAACCTCCTCGTCCCTACTCTCAGGAACTCCTGCCCTAAATATCTTGCCACCTATTGCCTATAAAAACCTTTCCTGACCAAACATTCAGTCCCCCCTCCTAATCTCTTCCCTCCATAACTTACAGTTTGTTCCTTCAATCTCTAAAGTGCATTGGAACATTTTCCATGTTAAAGTCACCATACAAATTAAGTTCTTGTTTCATCCTTATATTTAGCAATTTCTTTCTCCACCAAAGCCTGCAAAATATAACAGTAAGCAGCCTGGTCAGCAACAATTTCAGAGTTTGTGCAGCAGGCACAGACTACTTTGTCTGGATATCCAATGTAAAATCCACTCAATTAAGGAAGAGATGCTATCCACACCATGATTATTCAAAAGGACAGGGTCGGATGCCAACAGTAACATCCATCCCCAGAATTTCAACACCCACTTTCGCCCATGAACAAAATCTGTGTGACCCTTCTAACAAATCATGATCAGAGCCTATGGTTTATGACTTAATAAGCTAAATTACTTTTTTATTAAATGGTATCTCAGGATTTTAGCAACATTATGGGAATCACTTGGTCCATTCCATTTCTCCGTGCAAACTGTGAACCAGTGGCCTCAATCAGGGTGCACTGCCAGGGACAATAATTGCAAATAAAACCATTAAAAATTTTAAACGACATTCTTTAAATCAAACTAAAGACGAACCTGACATACAATAATAAGTAAATGGTACAAATCATAATACCTTACACACGGAGCTGAAATACAAATTAACATTTCAAAGCATTCGAGCTTCGATTGTAAGATTTAAAAAGAATGACAGTGTTTAATAATTAAAAGCATGATGATTCACTGTGGAAGTGACCCTGAAGGAATTTTCAATCATGCCACAACTAGCCAGGGGGGGGGTGGGGGAGAAATCAATTGGATTCAATTGTTTGTTTTGTACAGTTGGAGCCTTAGATATAAAACTACAAAGGGAATAAGGGAGGTATTTTTCATTTGTTCCTGGGATGTGGACGCACTGTTACGGCAGTATTTATTGCCTATGCCTATTTGCCGAGCAGGCACTGAGTCAACCACATAGTATGGGACTGGAGTCATGTGTACCCAGACCAGGTGGGGGTGGCAGTTTCCCTTCCCTGTAGGACAATACTGAAACAGTTGGGTTTTGATGACCATCTGGCAGGTATAAACCATTGTAAACAATTTTACAACACCAAGTTATAGTCCCCTACAGGTATAAACCATGTAGGGGACATGTTCTTTCAGCATATTGTCTCAACAACAAAAACTATCAGGTCTTCAAAGTTGTGTACTGAACTGTCTGTACAATATAGTTGTGTTTATTTTTTAAAAATACAAACCTGCAAGACTTATGTAGCAAGCAATCTACCAGCTTTCAAATTCACAGCCTATGCTGTAGTAATTGTCCAATCCAAATCTTTGTTGCATTTTATACTCTGGCCATCAGTTTGTTGACTAAAATATCCGTTTAAACACCATTCTTCCTTCTAGATATACAATCAAATGTCTGTCTATCAATTGTTGTAAATAATCATGTGCGTAAATTTATTATACAAAGCAAAGATTCTCTACAAACTAAATGTAAAGCCTCAGACTTTTAAGTTAAATCTTTTAGTATCAATGCACCAAATTTAGCATTGTCCTCTGTAGATTTAATTTATCATTTGTTTTGATGTCTCAAAAACAGTAAAGACTTACTTGCACAAAAGGAGAATGAAAGAGGTGGAGACAAAGCCAATGATACACAACAATGAAAGTCTGTAAAGGAGAGAGAAACAGATTGATGGACAGATGAGATGGACACAGAAAAAGAGTCAAAGGCAAAGGAACAGAGAAAGAGTAAAATTAGTGCAGCAAAAATTGCCACAACTTGCTGGGTAGTTGCACGGAAAATGACTGAAAGTATGGATGTTCATATTTCTCGCAGTCCCTGTCTGTTTTCCTCCTCACCAGCACTTGAACTTTAAATCAGTTGTATCGAATCACAGAATGGTTACAGCTCAAAAGGCGGCCATTCAGCCCATCAAGCTCTTTGTAAGAAGAATCCGGTTAGTCCCATTCCCATGTATTCCTGCAAATTTTTTCCCTTTGAGTATTTATCCAATTACTTTTTGAAAGCCACGACTGAATCTGCTTCCACCACCCCGTCAGGCAGCGCATTCCAGATCATAACTACTTGCTACGTAAAAAAGTTTTTCCTCATGTCACCTTTGGTTCTTTTGCCAATCATTTTAAATCTGTGTCCTCTGATTCTCGATCCTTCCGCCAATGGGAACAGTTTCTCCTTATTTACTTTATATTGACCCTTCATGATTTTGAACACTTCTTTCAAATCTTCTCTCAACCACCTCTGCTCTAAGGAGAACAACTCCAGCTTCTCCAGTCTATCTACATATCTGAAGTCCCTCATCCCTGGAACCAATCTAGTAAATCTTTTCTGCAACCCCTCGAAGGCCTTCACATCCTTCCTAAAGTGTGGTGCCCAGTATGTTTTAAAATGTCCGTCAATCTGCCGAACAGTTCAAGTTTCCAGCTGGTGACCACAACAGATCGCAAATGTAAATGTTAGATAGCTGATGTGAGCAGAACATGGGCATCATAAAACATACGGCTGCTGCTCAGATCATCAGCAGACTTTAAATTTCAAGTTCGGATTAAATTTTCATTAAGCAGAGCACATGTCGACTGCACAACTAGCTGTTATAGTAGCCAGATGGAAAATTCCGTCACCCTTTGGAAGTTTGAGAGAGGAAGAACACTAGTGAATTGAAACATACTGCTCAATAAAAATAAACAGACGGGGAAAGTTATGTAATGAAAATGGGGTGTTTTGTCATGGAAGAGTGCATCCCAACTATAATCCATTCTGCATTTCATGGTTGTAACGCTCATGTCACTAAGAAACTGCATGTATAACTGTGTTCTTCGACCAACTGTGAGTAATGCCACAGGAGAACCGTTAATCAAAAAAAATGGTTTCACAGTCCATTCATTGGCCATGTTGGTTTTCCCACCCATTCAGCTATATATCACAAAAGATGAAATTTACAAACACATATGAAATGCAACAATCCTAAAAACAGTCACAATACTCCCCGCAACTTTTTTTATTCATGGGATGTGGGCGTCGCTGGCAAGACTAGCATTTATTGCCCATCCCTAATTGCCCTTGAGAAGGTGGTGGTGAGCTGCCTCCTTGAACCACTGCAGTCCGTATGGTGAAGGATCTCCCACAGTGCTGCTAGGTAGGTAGTTCCAGGATTTTGACCCAGCGACGATGAAGGAACGGCGGTATATTTCCAAGTCGGGATGGTGTGTGACTTGGAGGGGAACGTGCAGGTGGTGTTGTTCCCATGTGCCTGCTGCCCTTGTCCTTCTAGGTGGTAGAGGTCGTGGGTTTGGGAGGTGCTGTTGAACAAGCCTTGGCGACTTGCTGCAGTGCATCCTGTGGATGGTACCCACTGCAGCCATGGTGCACCGGTGGTGAAGGGAGTGAATGTTTAGGGTGGTGGATGGGGTATCAATCAAGCGGGCTGCTTTGTCCTGGATGGTGTCGAGCTTCTTGGTGTTGTTGGAGCTGCACTCATCCATCACACTCCTGACTTGTGCTTTGTAGATGGAGGAAAGACTTTGGGGAGTCAGGAGATGAGTCACTTGCCACAGAATACCAAGCCTCTGACCTGCTCTTGTAGCCACAGTATTTATGTGACTGGTGCAGTAAAGTTTCTAGTCAATGGTGACACCTAGAATGTTGATGGTGGGGGATTCGGCGATGGTAATGCCAGTGAATGTCAAGGGGAGATGGTCATTGCCTGGCACTTAACTGGCACAAATGTTACTTGCCACTTATCAGCCCAAGCCTTGATGTTGTCCAGGTCTTGCTGCATGCGGGCACGGACTGCTTCATTATCTGAGAGGTGGCGAATGGAACTGAACACTGTAACAAGGTAGTCTATTGAACCATAGAGGGTTACAGCACAGAGACCATTCAGCTCATCATGTCTTTGATGGGTCTCTGCCAGAGCAATGCAAAACTAATCCCGCTTGCCCCACTCCCTTCTTCTGCTTCAAATATTTATCCAATTTTCCGTTAAAAGATGCTATGGCCTCTCCCTCAATGCCTATCCTCTGTCAGTAGCTTTAAGCTTGTCTTCTGCTTTTTTCTTGGATATGGATCTTTCAGCTGTGTCACTGCACTCAATGCTCCTCGTTGCCAACTTTTTCAGCCTCCACACTATAATGTGATATCGTTACCCATGTCGGCTTCTCTAGCCTGAAAGACTTCATCAGTTGGTGATGGTCCCGCATGTGCAATGTCAATAGTGGCAAATGCATCTCCTCAATCCAGATAAATCAGCGGGCAATGCCATGAGAGATCCACTAGTCCTTACGATAACATTTCTTGCATCTGTCCTTTACGTTGAGACCAGGGAGATTTCACACCAATTTTCCCTCCCTGATGAAGATTCTTCTCTGCTTCCTCATTGGCGAATAATCAAAGTGGAATAAAACCAATCATAACACATAAAAGCTTACAATTTTCTGTCGAATCACATTCCATCAAAAAAAATCTATCCAATCATATTGCAGCCTACGTACTTGCATATTCCAAACCTCAATTTGCCCCCAGCACCCTAACCTACGTCTTTACATCTGTCCCTGCCAGACGTGGAGCCTAATTTCCTAATTAGCCCACACATAAAATTGCTGGGAATTCGCTATAGTTTAAACAAAATTTCAGGTTAGATTCTAGTCCAAAGGTCTTCAAGTCCAAAATTGCTAAAACAAAGATGCTGTCATTCCGATACATTCCTGACAATTTCATCCTTGAATGCCTCATGGACGGTAAGGTAATTATTCCCAGCAAGCAGATCTAAATTTCTGGCATAATCCCAAAGACAGCAGTCTTGATATTTAGATGCCAGGCTTGGATGAGTGCGCATATAAGCCAGAAGTAAAAGGTTTGCACAAACTAGCCCAGAATCAATTGTATGGCTCAAAAACTCAGCATCAATACATTACAGATTTAAAGGGGTTTTGCCACTTGATTGCCAGTCACATTATATTGTGGGACATATGGATCCTGCGGCCACTGCCCAGAGCATTGCATCCGCTGATTCGAAAGCTGCAGAACCAAAGTCTTAACCTAGATGGAAGGCAGGCGAGACTTGTGGAGTCAAAATCCTGTGCTCACACACTGAGCAACTGGCTTTAGAATAAAACCTCATGCCTGGGAGCTTAGAAAAGTAGTGCCTGAAAGAAGCTGAGCAGGAGCAATGCCTCAGAGAAGACAGAGCTTCAAAATAAAGAGTAAAGCTGGGAATCGAAGTCTGCAGAGGAGTGGAGAGACGAGAGGAGGGAGGGGCTGGAATGAGCAATTGTGCATAATTAAATTGGTCAGACAACAGGCAAGCAAAAGCAATGTTACTGGAGATAAAGGAACTAAAGGAAAGGATTTAAAAAGAAAAAACTGCAAATGCTGAAAATTTTAACTAAAAACACAATGTGCTGAAAATCCATAGCAGGTCTGTCAGCATCAATAGGTAACACTGCAGGTGCAGAAACCTGTGTCAGAACTGGAAACTGGAGAAGAAAGAACTTGCATTTAGATAGTGCCTTTCCATACCATTAGGACATTTCAAAGTGCTTTACAGCCAATTAATTACTTTTGTAATGTAGTTACATTTGCAGACAAATGCTGTCAATTTTTGCACACAAATTCCCACAAACAGCAAGTGAGAAAAATGACCAGTTAATCTATTTGAGTGGTGTTGGTTGAGGGATGAATGTTGGCCAGGACACCAGGAGAACTCCCTGCTCTTTTTTGGGTAGTGCCATGGGATCTTTTGCAGGCAGACAGGGCCTCAATTTAATGGCTCATGCAAGAGGTTCTAGTTTCCAGTTCTGACAAAGATTTACATGCAAAATATTAACCCAACTTTTTTCTTTTCAGATAAAGGGAAAAGTATGGCAAAGTAGTTTAGCAGAAATTGCTAGACTCTGCATAAGATCTTATTACTAAATATTGTACTTAGAAGTTTCTCTTTCACAACTTCAAACAGGGCTACAACACTGCATCACTGTGTGGATGTATACTACTTAGGGCAATAAAGCTGTCCTGTAAATGAGGCAGGCCTAATTTTTTTCCAATGACACCAGACTTTCACAGTTTCTCAAGCCACCTTCACTAATTGTTTGTCCCAAAACAGCCTGCATATGATTACAAACTGAAGAACTGAACGGTTGTGACTGAAGATGATTACAGATTGGGGGCGGGTAATAATCATAGTTATTGACCTACTCTTTTCAACAATAGAGGTATAATTAGAAATTAGGCAGTTAGGGAACTTTATATAGCGGTTGAGAGAACTGTAACTAAGGGGACTATATGGCATTTAACCGTCAGCTTGGCTCAGTTGGTACCACTCTTGCCTTTGAGTAAGATGACTGAAAAGTTCAAAACGCACACCAGGACTTAAGGACATAATCTGGCTGGCACGTGTGCAGTACTGAGAGAGATGAAGGTGCTACTCTTCAAGTAGTGACTGTGGCTAGAGAAACTGATGGAAGAATGGCATAAGAAATACCGGCCCTACTTCACAGTGGGCAGTTTCATTGTTCGACATAATCTTCATCCACTTATTGATGGAGTGTCATAACCTCATTTGAATTTATTAAAAAAAACATTTTAGTGAGGGTTAAAGATGCCCTAGCACTATTATGAATAAGGATAGAGTCTCCCAGTGTCCTGGCCAACATTTCTCTCAATTACCACCAAAAAGTACAAACTGGTTATTGATCTCATTGTTGTTTGTAGGATCTTGCTGTGTGGACACATCTGGTCTGACATCCAGACTGGCTCATGACATCATGAGCTGCAATTTGCTCTAGTTAAACATTGGTAAAACCAAAACTATCCACTTCTGCCCATGCCACAAACTCTGTACCCTTGCTATCAATTCCATCCCTCTCCCTGGCCACTATCGCAGGCTGAACCAGGCTGTTCGCAATCTTGGCACCCTTTTCAATCCTGAGCTAAGTTTCTGACCATATATCCTCTCCATCACTAAAACCACATATTTCCACCTCCATAACATCCCTCTCCTCGGTCCCTGCCTCAGCCCATCTGCTGTTGAAACCCTCATCCAGACTCAAATATTACAATGCTCCCCTGCAAGGCCTCCCATTCTCCACCCTCCATAAATTTCAGCTCAGCCTAAACTCTGCTGCCTGAATCCTATCCCACAGCAAGTCCTGCTCCTCCACCACCTCTCATCCTTGTGTTTAACTCATTCGTGGCCTCATCCCTTCGTATCCTTGTAACTTCCTCTCAGCCCTACAACTACCAACCGCCGCCCCCACCCCCACCCATCGAATTCCCTGTTCTTCTCACTTTGGCCTCTTGTGCACCCCCCCCCCCCCACTTCCCTTAATACCACCATTTGTGGCCGTCAGCTGCCTAGACCCTATGCTCTGGAATCCCCTCCCTAACCCTCTCTGCCTCTCCTACTTTAAGACCCTCCTTAAAAACCCATCACTTCAACTAAGCTTTTGGCCACCCATCCTAATATCTCCTTCTATGCCTAGGTGTTCATTTTTTTTCTTCTTCAGGGTATTTTTTCTACATTTAAAGGTGCTATTTAAATGCAAGTTGCTATTGTTAGAAGCTCATAGGGTCATGAAACCTGAAATGTTAGCCCTACCTTCCCCTCTCCGGAGAAGCTGCCTAACCTGCTGAGTATTTCCAGCATTTTCTATTTTCATTTCAGGTTTCCAGCATCTGCAGTATTTTGATTTTTGCTTTTATTGTTGTGTAACTCATTACACGCAGATTCAGAACAGGGTAGAATTCTTCAATAGGAGTTTAAAAATATTGCATAAGCTTTTAGGTACAATTAGAAAAAGTTCATTATTGATTCAAGTTCTGTTGCTCAACAGTGTTTTTATTGTTCACAGGAAGTGACTCAGCACAGTTGTGAGGTAATGCGAGAAACATCAACTCCAGCCCATTTTAAAGGGATGATCAGAGGGACAAAGAGAGACCTAGGAAAAAGCATATCTGCAGTTGGTAAGTATAACAGTAAGAAGTTCTTTCAGTACTTCTACAGTAAGAGAGCAATCAAAGATGATGCAAGAAACATAAAAGATGCTAATTTGGATGATTGTGAATGATTGCTTCCTCCAAGTATTCACAAAGGGAGACATGAACAACATGCCCTCCCCAGAGATAACCCAAATAAAAGCACACAGGCATACGCTGTGCTAATATGTATATTCAGATCACTTGCCCAATGACAGAGTTATTACTCAATTTTTATTTACTAATCAGAAATGCAATTAACCACATCTGGATTCCTAATTAGCCATGTGACTCGTGGTTAACATATTGGACAAAATTGTCACAGTAGAATGGACATGCAACATGTCCAACCAAGGCAGAGCAGCAATCAACAAACCCAATACAATGTTGAACTATATAGTCAAAACAGTAGGATGTAAGTTAAAGTTAAATAATAATCAAACTGTATCTGGTGAGAACACGACTTGAGTACTATATCTATCTCTGGTCTGAGTGATGAAGAATGACTGGAGAAACTTAGGCTTTTAACTCTTGAAAGAGTGCATCGAAGATGATCTTACAGCCCTGCATAAGATAGTGAACTAAATGCTCTGATTATGTGCTTAAATCCCACGATTGTGTGACTCAGAGGTGAGTATGCTACTGACTGAAACAACCTGACACTTAAATAGGGACATTTCAGTAAATGATTAACACCTTTTTGGAAAGTGCGGATGCCATTGAGTAATTGCAGTTTATTTTTAGACCTACCTAGTTATGTAAAGCCATTTAGGGCACATTTGAATTTGAAACAAGTGGGGGCAGCAGCAGCAGCCAAGCCTGTTTCCTTTCTGGTCTCATGTCCTTCTTGCCTCCATCTAATCAAGCTGTTTAAACCCAATAATGTCCCAAATGATCAGGCTCCTCCCATGATCTTAGAACCAAACGGCACAGAAGGAGGCCATTCAGCCCATCTTGCCTGTGCCAGCTCTTTGATAGAGCAATCCAATTAGTCCCGCTCCCCTGGTCTTTTCCCATGCATTTGATAACTGAGCACATATTATTACAGACGCTGAAAAGTAAGGAAGCATTCAAATCAACTCATGCAGTTGACCCTTGCAGCAATGCTGGATCAGATACAACTTGTGTGCCAATAAACCTGAATGTGCCGTCCAGGGGGCAATGTTGGTTGGAATCTATGAGCTTCTCAAGCAGAGCAGTCTTAATATAATGGGTCTGGTGGAAGGGGTGGAAAATTCCTTAATTATCTTTTATTAAAAAAAAATGCAATTGGCAAGCAATCTTTCATGATAGAAGCAGATTCATTATATTAGCTGGGCAGTTACTTTTAAGCACAAAGACAATAGCAAGCACAATCGTGTAGATCTCACTAAGTTCTGATGCTACTCTGGCTGAGTTTTTATACAGTTCCTTTTGACGGCGCATAGTGGTTATGTTACTGGACTAGTAATCCAGAGGCCTGGACTAAAATCCAGAGTCATGAGTTCAAATCCCACCACGGCAGCTGGCGAATTTAAATTCAATTAATTAATTAAATTCAATTAATTAAATAAAAATCTGGAATTAAAATACTAGTATCAGTAATGGTGGCCATGAAACTACCGGATTGTCGTAAAAACCCATCTGGTTCACTAATGTCCTTTAGGGAAGGAAACCTGCCGTCCTTACCCGGTCTGGCCTATATGTGACTCCAGACCCACAGCAATGTGGTTGATTCTTAATTGTCCTCTGAAATGGCCTAGCAAGCCACTCAGTTGTAAAATCTCGCTACGAAAAGTCA
This sequence comes from Heptranchias perlo, assembly GCF_035084215.1. Lineage (NCBI taxonomy): Eukaryota > Metazoa > Chordata > Chondrichthyes > Hexanchiformes > Hexanchidae > Heptranchias > Heptranchias perlo. The sequence continues at coordinate 32,183,715 of NC_090326.1, forward strand.
GAATAAGAATAAAACCGGACGGACCACCCGGCATCGGACCACGAGGCACCGGACACGACAACGGCAAAAAAACACCAAGCCCAGTCGACCCTGCAAGGTCCTCCTTACTAACATCTGGGGACTTGTGCCAAAATTGGGAGAGCTGTCCCACAGACTAGTCAAGCAACAGCCTGACATAGCCATACTCACAGAATCATACCTTTCAGCCAACGTCCCAGACTCTTCCATCACCATCCCTGGGTATGTCCTGTCCCACCGGCAGGACAGACCCACCAGAGGTGGCGGTACAGTGATATACAGTCAGGAGGGAGTGGCCCTGGGAGTCCTCAACATTGACTCTGGACCCCATGAAATCTCATGGCATCAGGTCAAACATGGGCAAGGAAACCTCCTGCTGATTACCACCTACCGTCCTCCCTCAGCTGATGAATCAGTCCTCCTCCATGTTGAGCACCACTTGGAGGAAGCACTGAGGGTAGCAAGGACACAAAATGTACTCTGGGTGGGGGACTTCAATGTTCATCACCAAGAGTGGCTCGGTAGCACCACTACTGACCGAGCTGGCCGAGTCCTGAAGGACATAGCTGCTAGACTGGGCCTGCGGCAGGTGGTGAGCGAACCAACACGAGGGAAAAACTTACTTGACCTCGTCCTCACCAATCTACCTGTCGCAAATGCATCTGTCCATGACAGTATTGGTAGGAGCGACCACCGCACAGTCCTTGTGGAGATGAAGTCCCGTCTTCGCACTGAGGACACCATCCAACGTGTTGTGTGGCACTACCACCGTGCTAAATGGGATAGATTCAGAACAGATCTAGCAGCACAAAACTGGGCATCCATGAGGCGCTGTGGGCCATCAGCAGCAGCAGAATTGTATTCCACCACAATCTGTAACCTCATGGCCCGGCATATTCCTCACTCTACCATTACCAACAAGCCAGGGGATCAACCCTGGTTCAATGAGGAGTGTAGAAGAGCATGCCAGGAGCAGCACCAGGCGTACCTAAAAATGAGGTACCAACCTGGTGAAGCTACAACTCAGGATTACATGCATGCTAAACTGTGGAAGCAACATGCTATAGACAGAGCTAAGCGATTCCACAACCAACGGATCAGATCAAAGCTCTGCAGTCCTGCCACATCCAGTCGTGAATGGTGGTGGACAATTAAACAACTAACGGGAGGAGGCTCTGCAAACATCCCCATTCTCAATGATGGCGGAGTCCAGCATGTGAGTGCAAAAGACAAGGCTGAAGCGTTTGCAACCATCTTCAGCCAGAAGTGCCGAGTGGATGATCCATCTCAGCCTCCTCCCGATATCCCCACCATCACGGAAGCCAGTCTTCGGCCAATTCGATTCACTCCACATGATATCAAGAAACGGCTGAGTGCACTGGATACAGCAAAGGCTGTGGGCCCCGACAACATCCCAGCTGTAGTGCTGAAGTCTTGTGCTCCAGAAGTAGCTGCGCCTCTAGCCAAGCTGTTTCAGTACAGCGACAACACTGGCATCCACCCGACAATGTGGAAAATTGCCCAGGTATGTCCTGTCCACAAAAAGCAGGACAAATCCAATCCGGCCAATTACCGCCCCATCAGTCTACTCTCAATCATCAGCAAAGTGATGGAAGGTGTTATCGACAGTGCTATCAAGCGGCACTTACTCACCAATAACCTGCTCACCGATGCTCAGTTTGGGTTCCGCCAGGACCACTCGGCTCCAGACCTCATTACAGCCTTGGTCCAAACATGGACAAAAGAGCTGAATTCCAGAGGTGAGGTGAGAGTGACTGCCCTTGACATCAAGGCAGCATTTGACCGAGTGTGGCACCAAGGAGCCCTAGTAGAATTGAAGTCAATGGGAATCAGGGAGAAAACTGTCCAGTGGCTGGAGTCATAGCTAGCACAAAGGAAGATGGTAGTGGTTGTTGGAGGCCAATCATCTCAGCCCCAGGGCATTGCTGCAGGAGTTCCTCAGGGCAGTGTCCCAGGCCCAACCATCTTCAGCTGCTTCATCAATGACCTTCCCTCCATCATAAGGTCAGAAATGGGGATGTTCGCTGATGACTGCACAGTGTTCAGTTCCATTCGCAACCCCTCAGATAATGAAGCAGTCCGAGCCCGCATGCAGCAAGACCTGGACAACATCCAGGCTTGGGCTCATAAGTGGCAAGTAACATTCGCGCCAGATAAGTGCCAGGCAATGACCATCTCCAACAAGAGAGAGTCTAACCACCTCCCCTTGACATTCAACGGCATTACCATCGCCGAATCCCCCACCATCAACATCCTGGGGGTCACCATTGACCAGAAACTGAACTGGACCAGCCATATAAATACTGTGGCTACGAGAGCAGGTCAGAGGCTGGGTATTCTGTGGCGAGTGACTCACCTCCTGACTCCCCAAAGCCTTTCCACCATCTACAAGGCACAAGTCAGGAGTTTGATGGAATACTCTCCACTTGCCTGGATGAGTGCAGCTCCAACAACACTCAAGAAGCTCGACACCATCCAAGATAAAGCAGCCCGCTTGATTGGCACCCCATCCATCACCCTAAACATTCACTCCCTTCACCACCGGCGCACTGTGGCTGCAGTGTGCACCATCCACAGGATGCACTGCAGCAACTCGCCAAGGCTTCTTCGACAGCACCTCCCAAACCCGCGACCTCTACCACCTAGAAGGACAAGAGCAGCAGGCGCATGGGAACAACACCACCTGCACGTTCCCCTCCAAGTCACACACCATCCCGACTTGGAAATATATCGCCGTTCCTTCATCGTCGCTGGGTCAAAATCCTGGAACTCCCTTCCTAACAGCACTGTGGGAGAACCGTCACCACACGGACTGCAGCGGTTCAAGAAGGCGGCTCACCACCACCTTCTCGAGGGCAATTAGGGATGGGCAATAAATGCCGGCCTCGCCAGCGACGCCCACATCCCATGAACGAATAAAAAAAATAAAAAAAATAACAAAGACACTGCTTACACTGGATATCACTGTCTGAACCAATTCTTGCTCACATCAGGTTTGTTTGTATAGTTGGATAACATTAGAAAATTTATCTAAACTGCAGTGCACGGTATAATATATATTTTTACTTTAAAGGCCATAATGGAAATAATGAGGTTTCTGAAAGCTTTCATTCCACAGGGACACTTCCAGATATCAGAGTATAACCTATTAGGTAGCCATGTGGGGAATTAGAAAACTGTGAATAAAACATATTTTTCCAAATGGTATTGATGCTCCAAATATCTTATAATTGTTAAAACGATTTAATGTTCTTTACATCAGATTCAGAGTGTGGTGGGGAGGGGGTAGAAAAACATGGGATGGAACCACTATGATTCACAAATAGCTTTTTTGTTCGTGTTTGAGTCGTTTAAAAGCACTTCCCCGCAACCCCCCCCCCCCCCACCCTTTCTTGACAATTTTCTCTCCTCCCCATTCTTGAAGTCACAACCTTACTAAGCTACAGTTTCAAGGTACCTTTAGTGCTGTACGGAGATGTCAGCCTATATTATATGTTCAAATCCTAGAGTGACCCCTAACCTTCTGACTCACATGTCACTGGGCCAAGCTGACACTTCCTATGCCCATAGATGAGTTAGGATGGAGGATAGACAAGGGGAGAAAACTGGGATAAAGAACATTAGTGATGAATCTACAAGGGCAGCACAGAGGTTTATATTGTACCCCTAACCATAAAAGGAGGCTTGACCATAATTTTCACTTTGAAGACACAAAAGTTGACCTCTGGCAGGGTCTATCTGAACAAAAATAAACCACTGCTCCACTGATTGATAGTCAATTCATTTCAGCTTCAAAATTTAGAACCGCTCGTTTCCACAATCACTGCAGCATTATTACCTCATTTTATTTATAGCTTTGAGTACCTTCCTCCTACAGCAGAGAGCATTTCTTCTTATTGATCTATCAATCATAAAGATTTCTGGTAACATTGCTACAGTAACAATCTGGTAATTCCTAAATGAAAAGGAATGTTTTTTTTCAAAACTGATACAAGGTACAGAATAGTACTGTGGGTAGATTTCACAGTACAGATCATTCCTTGTGAGGTACATCATTTGAAATAATCAGCTACGGAACTACTTCACTACTCTGCAGCGTGGATGATTATTTCAAATTTGGAACATTTTTATTGGCAAGCAGAAAAATAAATAACAAAGCTATTTATTTATTGACTGAAGGGGAATAGAAGATAACATTTGACAAGATAGGCTCTATAGCGCTGCTAAGCTATTTAAAGCAGCAGGGATTCTCCATAATGGTGCCCAAAGCAGGTTAGGTGCTTTTCACAGAAAAGGGGAAGAAGCAAGAGACTCAAGACAGCAGGCAGGTTATTCCTCCCAGGCACTGCTTAGCAGCCAATCAAGAGTTCCATTATCTGAAACCAGTTGAAAAATAATGAGTGACACTCAGGGGCAGGGGAAATAAGACGAAGAAAGCAGGGAGAAAATAACTTGGCGGGGCGAGGAGGAACAAAGATTTTTGTTTGAATATTTCAAGAGAAACAGAAAAAAAGCTACTGTTGGAAAATTAAGCCCCAGCTGACAAGATACAAGTTTGGCACTTTTCCAAAGGGCAAACACAAATTTACATGCTGGCATTTTATGTGTCACCAAGCAACAAGTACAAGTTTCACTTGGGTTTGTTTGTTTTCTCTTCCTCCAATTCATCAAGTTTTTCACCTTCAAAATTGCTTGTAATTGAAGCAGATTACTTATAACGGTAACATACTTGAAATCACAAGGCCCAGACTGATTTCTAATTGTTACATTTTAGTTCAGTAGAATGGAACTCACCTGTCCAGGTTTACAGCAACTTATTCCTTGAATCTCCAGATAGTTGAAAGTGAGTTCCAACTGCAAAATAAGAGGGAGAAGAAAACAGATAAAATTATTACATAACATATTAATGATATTTAGAGTCTTACCTGTGGGCAGACATGTAGCACACCAATTGATTTCAAAATGTGCAAGCATTCTATTGCTATCGACAGAAATATTTCTAAAACATATTATACTGTACATGACTCTGCATAACTACAGCCATGTACCAGATGGTTAAAAAGGGATAATGAAACACCACTTGGAAGTGAAAACATCGACTGATTGTGTCATTTCAGCATTCTGAATGTGTACACTAATGTCACCCACAAAGCAAGTGTGATTTAGAATTGCCCTATTACAGCTGCAAAACATGAGACCCTCAGAACAGTAATAGTAATAACAATGATCTTTCTGTACAGATACCAAAAGCAGGAATAAAGAGACGGTTTATTAAACTAACCATTTTTTTTAGTACACAGATCACTGGTTGTATCAAAGGAATTCAGACAGGTCATGAAGATAAAGAACGACGTTAATATCAGGACTGAAATTTTATACATGATATATTAATGTCCCCATCTTCATATACTCCCCCCACACCATTACCCAATGAAAAAATGGCAGGCAACCAACTCTCAAGATTCTGGCAATGCTGCTCAAATCCTATTTAGCAAAAACAGGAACAGCCCTCCCTGGGTGAGCTCCAACCAGCAACCTTTCAATTAACAACCAATTGTAGTGCCACAGTGAGAACTGCTCTCACCGACTAGGCCAATCTTTTGAAGCTGGGTGGCCGGTTACAAGTGTCGAAATCAGTGGGTGGACCTCATATAGTGTGATAAGTGCGAGCTCCCATTGCACAAAAGAAGTGACATCCCCACACACAAAAAAACTCCCCAAATACAAAAAATCCCAGCGCTTGTGCACGAAAAAATGCAGGCCCTCCTCGTCTCCCATTCTTTTCTTAACCGGTCCTTCCAAGTTTTGGAAGCTTTAGCATTTTAAAGTTCCCAAGCCTAGTAAAGGCTGCATCCTGGTTGGTCAAAAACCAGAGAGCAGCCTTTTCCAGTCTTCCTGGTAGGGTTGCCAACGCTCCAGGATTGCCCTGGGGTCTCCAAGAATTGAAGATTAATCCCCAGGACACTGCTGCGAGCAACACCCGGGAGAAAAACCATAGGAGCATTAAAAGAAATGTGTTTTTTTCCATTTTCTTTGAAAACTTTCATTTCTTAATGATAAAAATATTGGACATAGGAAAAAGGCTGTTTGACCCACTGTCAAGAATCATCCAATTGGGTAACGAAGAGTCCGATCATTTTCCAATTGGAACGGGAAAGTGGTGCGACGCAAGGGTGGACACGTCGGGCGAACAATGGCAGGAGCACGGGGATGTTGAAGGTGAGAGGTCATGTGATGAAACCTCCAGGAATGCGTTCAACCAGAGTTGGCAACCCTACTTCCTGGTCCAGCAATTTTGAAGAGCTCAAGTTTCCAAGTCAGTTTTGTGAACAAGCAGGCTAAAGAAAGGAAGAAACTGGCGGTGGTTTTGCAGGCCAGGTCAAAGAGGCACACGGGCAAGGTCGGTGATACCCCCAGACTAAACAAGATATAAAAAAAAAACTTGGCTCATCATTTCCCACTGGTCACATCAGGAATTTATTGTGGTAGGGGGAGGGGAACAAACCAGTCGGCTTAAATCCACATCCTATTGTGTATTTGTAACTAAACTGGAGATATTTCAATGTGCAATTCAACACAGAGGTAGAATTTGCCACACCAGATGCAGCACAATGACCTTTCTGGTTGGGTGTATGAATTCCTGACACGGACCAAAAAAGATTTTCAATTTTAGCTGGTGCACAAGAGACCGATTCACATAACCATATGATGAAACGTTAATGAACATGCAGAAGCAAAAATCACATGCAAGGTCATGGCACCTGTAGTCTCAAACAGGGCTCGCATATGGTACACACAGTGTTATCTTTTAATCCATCATCAAAAGAAAAATGTGTCAATTTGCCCTCTAAGCTGGGTTTGTTGCTGAATTAAAGCTGGGCACATTCATGTCTGACATTTGCTGAGCAATATTCTTTGGCAAGCCTTGCCAAAAGAGTATCTTCCAGTTTCTGATCATTAGTCGGGGGGGGGGGGGGGGGCGGGGGGGGGGTGGAAGAGAGAAAGAGAGCTTAATACTGATTTCAAAAACATGCAAATCAAAATGCCAAGGATTTGATTTAGTCTTTCCATAACATACTATTTAAAATATGATCTTCTGAGACAGACGAGCAGGCCTAATTGAGGAAATTTCACTTCCTGTACAGGATAATTACTGGAAACCATTTGAACACCATAATGTTCACAATTTCATTTTCCACCAATACAGGAAAATCCCCAAGGATTAAACCCGCTTCCTTCAAATAAAAAGTTTAGTCAATATTTTTAGAATGTCTAGATTTGTGTAGCAAATTTTAAAATTTATTTTTTTATTATTCGTTCATGGGATGTGGGCGTCGCTGGCGAGGCCAGCATTTATTGCCCATCCCCAATTGCCCTTGAGAAGGTGATGGTGAGCCGCCATCTTGAACCGCTGCAGTCCGTGTGGTGAAGGTTCTCCCACAGTGCTGTTAGGTAGGGAGTTCCAGGATTTTGACCCAGCGACGATGAAGGAACGGCGATATATTTCCAAGTCAGGATGGTGTGTGACTTGGAGGGGAACGTGCAGGTGGTGTTGTTCCCACGTGCCTGCTGCTCTTGTCCTTCTAGTTCGTAGAGGTTGTGGGTATGGGAGGTGCTGTCGAAGAAGCCTTGGCGAGTTGCTGCAGTGCATCCTGTGGATGGCACACACTGCAGCCACGGTGCGCCGGTGGTGAAGGGAGTGATGTTTAGGGTGGTGGATGGTGTGCCAATCAAGCGGGCTGCTTTGTCCTGGATGGTGTTGAGCATCTTGAGTGTTGTTGGAGCTGCACTCATCCAGGCAACTGGAGAGTATTCCATCACACTCCTGACTTGTGCCTTGTGGATGGTAGAAAGGCTTTGGGGAGTCAGGAGGGGAGTCAGAAGTTGAGTCACTCGCCGCAGAACACCCAGCCTCTGACCTGCTCTTCTAGCCACAGTATTTATATGGCTGGTCCAGTTAAGTTTCTGGTCAATGGTGACCCCCAGGATGTTGATGGTGGGGGATTCGGTGATGCTAATGCCGTTGAATGTCAAGGGGAGGTGGTTAGACTCTCTCTTGTTGGAGATGGTCGTTGCCTGGCACTTATCTGGCACGAATGTTTCTTGCCACTTATCAGCCCAAGCCTGGATGTTGTCCAGGTCATGCTGCATGCGGGCATGGACTGCTTCATTATTTGAGGGGTTGCGAATGGAACTGAATACTGTGCAATCAGCAGTGAACATCTCCATTTCTGACCTTATGATGGAGGGAAGGTCATTGATGAAGCAGCTGAAGATGGTTGGGCCTGGGACACTGCCCTGAGGAACTCCTGCAGCAATGTCCTGGGGCTGAGATGATTGGCCTCCAACAACCACTACCATCTTCCTTTGTGCTAGCTATGACTCCAGCCACTGGAGAGTGTTCCCCCTGATTCCCATTGACTTAAATTTTACTAGGGCTCCTTGGTGCCACACTCGGTCAAATGCTGCCTTGATGTCAAGGGCAGTCACTCTCACCTCACCTCTGGAATTCAGCTCTTTTGTCCATGTTTGGACCAAGGCTGTAATGAGGTCTGGAGCCGAGTGGTCCTGGCGGAACCCAAACTGAGCACCGGTGAGCAGGTTATTGCTGAGTAAGTGCCACTTGATAGCACTGTCGACATCACTTTGCTGATGGTTGAGAGTAGACTGATGGGGTGGTAATTGGCCGGATTGGATTTGTCATGCTTTTTGTGGACATGATATACCAGGGCAATTTTCCACATCGTCGGGTAGATGCCAGTGTTATAGCTGTATTGGAACAGCTTGGCTAGAGGCGCAGCTGGTTCTGGAGCACAAGTCTTCAGCACTACAGCCGGGATGTTGTCGGGGCCCATAGCCTTTGCTGTATCCAGTGCACTCAGCTGTTTCTTAATATCACGTGGAGTGAATCGAATTGGCTGAAGACTAGCTTCTGTGATGGTGGGGATATTGGGAGGAGGCTGAGATGGATCTTCCACTCGGCACTTCTGGCTGAAGATGGTTGCAAACGCTTCAGCCATGTCTTTTGCACTCACGTGCTGGACTCCGCCATCATTGAGGATGGGGATGTTTACAGAGCCTCCTCCTCCTGTTAGTTGTTTAATTGTCCACCACCATTCAAGACCGGATGTGGTAGGACTGCACAGCTTTGATCTGATCCGTTGGTTGTGGAATCGCTTAGCTCTGTCTGTAGCATCTTGCTTCTGCTGTTCTGCATGCATGTAGTCCTGAGTTGTAGCTTCACTAGGTTGGCACCTCATTTTTAGGTACACCTGGTGCTGCTCCTGGCATGCTCTTCTACACTCCTCATTGAACCAGGGTTGATCCCCTGGCTTGTTGGTAATGGTAGAGTGAGGAATATGCTGGGCCATGAGGTTACAGATTGTGCTGGAATACAATTCTGCTGCTGCTGATGGCCCACAGCACCTCATGGATGCCCAGTTTTGAGCTGCTAGATCTGTTCTGAATCTATCCCATTTAGTACGGTGGTAGTGCCACACAACACGTTGGGTGATATCCTCAGTGCGAAGACGGGACTTCGTCACCACGAGGACTGTGCAGTGGTCACTCCTACCAATACTGTCATTAACAGGTGCATTTGCGACAGGTAGATTGGTGAGGACGAGGTCAAGTAAGTTTTTCCCTCGTGTTGGTTCGCTCACCAACTGCCACAGGCCCAGTCTGGCAGCTATGTCCTTCAGGACTCGGCCAGCTCGGTCAGTAGCGCTGCTACTGAGCCACTCTTGGTGATGGACATCAAAGTCCCCCACCCAGAGTACATTCTGTGCCCTCGCTACCCGCAGTGCTTCCTCCAAGTGTTGCTGAGGGAGGGCGGTAGGTGGTAATCAGCAGGAGGTTTCCTTGCCCATGATTGACCCGATGCCGTGAGATTTCATGAATGTTGAGGACTCCCAGGGCCACTCCCTCCTGACTGTATATTACTGTACCGCCACCTCTGGTCGCTCTGTTCTGCCAGTGGGACAGGACATACTCAGGTGATGGAAGAGTCTGGGACGTTGGCTGAAATTAAATTAAATGCATCTGTGTAATGAATTTACATTCTTTTCAAGGGATTGTGTAATTGCTTTAAGAAATTATCTTGTTCTCATAGGCAATGACATGTATTACATGCTTTAATTGTAATATTTAGGCATCTCCTTCGTAGATAAGTGGTGATCAGGAACCTTCAAAAACAACAGTACCTGTTTTGCTGCTATCTTTAATAATTAAAGACTTGTCATGCTAATAAGTTTCTAAATACATTTCGGCAAAACAACAAATACCAAGAAGGCTCCAAAATTGGGGCTTTTTTCATTGTAACAGAGAAGGTTAAAGGGGATCTAACGGAGGCCTTTGAGGTTATGAAAGACTTCAAGGCAATAAACCGTGAAAGGGTTTCCACTGATTGGGAATTGGTAACAAGGGGGGGCATAAATTCAGGATTATCACTGGAAGAGTCTCCCCCCCCCACAACAGAGGGTTGAGAGAGCCTGGAATATTTTACCACAAGTGGCTATTGAGACAGAGACCACAACATAATTTAAAATGAATTTAGGTAACAATTTGAAAAGGAAAAAAATATAGAAGGATACAGGGAAAGTGCAAGGAACAAGTGCAATGAGACAAAAGGCCTCCTTCTGTGCTGTAATTACTACGCTTCAATAAGGTGAAATAAACAGTTTCAAAAAAATTAAGTCACAGCGTAACAAAAACTTGCAAGCCAGTCCAACAGCCATGCTCTCAAATTCTCAATGTTTTAAATTACTGCAGCCATCTGCAAGTATTACTTCATTCTGCCAACTGTTTTAACATGCTTTAACATGTCCAGAGGTATAAATGAAGAATTTATATTTTGACTGACCAAAATGAGCAACTGTAGCAGGATTGTATAGAGAATAATGGAAACCCTAACAGCAATCAGCCAAAAATTTCATCAAGGGGTCTAGATGACATCTTAAACTGCAAGAACAAAACTGGAGCAGGTTATAACCATCACCTGAATCGGTGATAAGATTCAAATATATAAATGCCACAAGCAGGTGTAACAGGAAACTCAAATGGAATGCGTCAAGCAGTTGAGACCTAACAAGGTCTTCACTAAAACTGCCATGTAATCAAGGCAAGTTTACTGGAATATCATCTGTGGTTGATAACCAAGAAAGATCCATTATATATTACATTCAGTGCATGGGGAGCGTGTTTTATTGATAATCTATCTGTACCTGCAGAACCTGTGATTCCTTAGCTGGCACTGATAGGTATTTTCAATGTTAATGGTGTCACACTGTGTGAAACACAACTGCTGCTGTTTTATATTTACTGTCTATTACTCGGAGATTGTGCTATCTGGCTACTGGGTTCCCAATAATCAGTCAAAATGCTTTCGGAATTCTTTTTCCAGCTGCTCCAATCAGCACTGCCCAATTTCTCGAAGGGGCCCTTAAACAGGCGTTAAGGCCCTCATTAACAGAGGCATGGGGTTTAAAGCCGGTTTAAGATGGCCTGAATATCGTCCGAGGCCAATATGCCGTCCTTGATGATGTAGCCACAAGAAATTCGTCCCTTTTGCTCCCAATTTTCGTGGATCCAACGTGGACCAATTTCTTCCCCTCACTGCCTTGATTTGATGCTGCAAAGCTGCTTTAACATTCCGCGAAACTCGTGCAAGTATCATCGGCTCCCAGGAGCATGGGTCTCGTTCAGCTGGCTGTAAGCCAAATGTAAAACTACCAACCAGGAAGACGGCAAAAAACAGGTCTTCCTACTTAACGGCTTTAACAGGTCTTGCAGTTTTCTATTGAAGATTGCAACCAGCTACGCGAAGACCGAATATGTTTGAGAATTACCAGGGCTAGCGTACGTCTCATACAATGTAAAAGCAACTCGTGTCACACGGGTAAAAAGACTTTGTTGCAGTCTACTGAGCTTTCGGAGCCACAATCTTCATTTTTCCACAGAAGATTTAGGATTGACAATTTAAAATGGGTTACTCCCATTTGAATATGAACATACAAACCTTTTTTTGAAGTTAGCAATTGACTTTGCATTCTGTTTTTAACACGGCTCTGTGAAGTGAAGTTGGAGGGTCGCAAAATATGTTTTTGCTGGCAATATAAAAGCCTGAGTGCAGCCCTGATTAAGTGTGGTATATGTGCTTAGCAACATATTGGGATACTTTAACGAATAATTATAGAACCAACACAATGAGATGCTTTATTGTAATGCACAAACAATTATAGTGAAACCAATGAATTTTCCTGTAATGTATAGTCAAAAGTAACTCCAAAATGCTGCACACTTACTTCACAAATTCAACCCCTGTATCCTGTGGTTGAATTGTAATTTTAGCCCCTCAATTGGATTACTGCCTTATAATTCAACAAGTAGCCACCATTATCTTCTATGTGCTGTGCAATGAATTGGCTAGACTAAGAAAATGAAGTGTGCACGCCCTTAAGTGCTTGTAAAAAAAATGGCACATGTCTTTACTCCATAAATGTGCCAAATATGGGGGGAAATAGGAAGAATTTTCTTTTTGTTTTAAAAAGTCACCACTGGATGGGGCTTTGTAAGGCCAATATTTGTTTTTAAAATTTACAAACACAGGCTCCCATATTTAAAATGTCTGTCTCCTTCTGTCAATCAAACTCCCCTTTTTTTATGGCAACAATTTCAACTTAATTTCAGCCTTGGCAATTCAGCATTTTTGTAGAGACTTTATTTTAAATACAGCAGAAAAGGTAATCTTAAAAGTTAAATATTCACTCTCGCCAGCAATTACCTCAGATTTACCTTCTTTGAAGCAATTTAATCCCGAACCATAATGAGCAATCATAATGGGGTACAGAATGGCACAATGGGTTAGAAGAATGCACCATCTCTCCTGGGACTTCTGATCGAAATCTAGCCAAGACTGATGGGATAAACTCTTCTCTCTGACCCCCTACAAGGCACTGAAGTAAAATTAATTTGGGTAGTCTCAACCCAATTACCAGGGGATCCCAGCTCACAACACCAATTCATTTGGCAATCAGAGAGATACCAAAATGATGGCTAGTGGTGAAATAGGATTGATCATCCTAGTACAAGAGGGGTTGCATTTCTGAGGTGGGGGTGGAGAAGAGAAGGGACTGCTAGAGTTAAAGTACACTGTTGGGGCAGAGTGGAGGGAGTTTTACCCTGCATTTGGTTATTTCCAATACTACTTGATGCAGCTACTGATGAAGCAAAGTTCCATTCCCCAGCAGTGACATACCATATCTTGATGGTATGACATTTTGAAAAAAATTCTAATCCAGAGTCCGTTGCACAGTTGAGAATTGCACTGTCCAGCGTGAAACTGAGTCATACAGACCATTGAGGTCCCAGGCCCAATACTTAGCCTATGCTGGAATGGTTGATTTTTGCCAGAGTGATAGTAAAGGCATTTGACATCACATCAGTGCCCCAGACCAAGATGTACAGTGAAAAAAAATAATCCTATCCCTATCCAGTGAGCTGTTGGGAAATGTCTAGACTCCTGGTTTGGCTGTGATGCTTCCCACAGTCGAGTAACCTGCCATCATTCACTATCTAGGCTCATGTGTGAAATGTGGCAACTTGAACACGGTGTTAGCTAGAACCCAGCACAGAAGCATAGCCAAACACCTGGTAGAAGAGGAGAAGAGAAGAGGAGAAAAAGAGGTGTGGGGGGGGGGGGAAGCAAGAAATGAGCAAACTGTTTAAAATGAATTGAATTGGGACAACATTCACCCATCTTAACCAGTATCTGTAACAAGGCTCAAGACCAATGACTGGCCTACCGAACAGGTTTCTTAGATCAGCAGCTCTCATTTTGGAATCAAACATTTGCCCCCAACCCATTTCATAGTTTAGTGAAAATGCTACATTTTAAGTTTCTAGGAAGCACAGTAGGATAGAACTGCTGAGCTGTTCCAAATGATTGGGAACATCACATTCATCAGTGGCTGAAGCACAGCTGGATTCTTCCACCACAGAGAAGAACAACAATCTGATAAGCCCAAGCAGTCCATTTTTTCGAGAGCAAAGCTACCAATATAGTTGTGCAGCTGATCTTATAAGTATACAAGTCTTGCGCCTGTTTATATCAACAAAAATGCATTTAACTCTGATCCCACAGTGCTGCAGGACACACTCCATCCTGAAATAATGTATATTTTCACGTAGCACGATGGAAAAAGAGACAAATCCCTATCTTTGGTCAGCTCTGCCCATCTTCACCACTTCCACTAGATGGCAGTGTCACCTCCCAGAAGAGTCTTCAACTGTCCTCCAAGTTGCTTGGGGGCAGGTCGGGGGTAAGAGGTCAGAGGGGACGAGGCAGAGAATAGGAGTTTGCAAAAAGCACTTTGATCTCATGTACGAGTTCAGATTTATTACATAACTCCCAAGTCCACACAGCAAGGGAAGTTTCCCCAAAGACTCCGCATCAGCTAGCAAAAAGCAGATACAAGAATATACAGAGAATTACAAAGAAACATAGCGCAGAAACAGGCCATTTAGCCCAATGGGTCCATGCCATTGTTCATGCTCCACACGGGCCTCCTCCCTCCCTATTTCAACTGACCCTATCAGCATATCCTTCTATTCCTTTCTCCCTCGTGTTTATCTAGCTTCCCCCCTTAAATGCATCTACACTAGTCGCCTCAACTACTCCTTGTGGTAGTGAGTTCCACATTCTAACCACTCTCTGGGTAAAGAAGTTTCTCCTGAATTCCCTATTGAATTTATTAGTGACGATCTTATATTTATGGCCCCTAGTGCTGGTCTCCCCCGCAAGTGGAAACATCTTCCTTACATCTACCCTATCAAACACTTGAAGACCTCCATCAGGTCACCCCACAGTCTCCTCTTTTCTTGAGAAAAGAGCCCCAGCCTGCTCAATCTTTCCTGATAGGTATAACCTCTCAGTTCTGGTATCACCCTAGTAAATCTTTTTTTGCACCTTCTCCAGTTCCAGTGCCTTTATATCCTTTTTATAAATATGGAGACCAGAACTGTTCACAATACTCCAAGTGAGGTCTAACCAAGGTTCTATACAAGTTTAACATAACTTCTCTGCTTTTCAATTCAATTCTATCCCTTTAGAAATGAACCCCTGTGCTTGGTTTGCCTTTTTTTTTACAATGGCCTTATTAACCTTCATCACTACTTTTAGTGATTTGTGTATCTGTATCCCCAGATCCCTCGGCTTCTCTAACCCATTTAGACTCTTATTATCCAAGCAGTATGTGGCCCCCTTATTCTTCTTACAGTTGCCAAATGCACAATCTTTGATACTGCTCTAATGCCAATTGTGCTATCAATTTTGCATGAATGGGTAACATAGCATCATTTATGGGGGTCAGTAGCGACTTCACCTGAAAAAGGTAGTTACATAGTAGAGTTTGATTTTTAAATATTTTGCCGATTTCCTCGCTCATCTCCTGCAGGTGAGACATCACATGTGGCAAGTGTAGCACGCTTGTGGGGGGGGGGGGTGGGGGGGTGGGGAAGAACAGATGACCTTGGACCCATGGTTCCCAAAGCTTTCCACCACTGGAGTTTTAAAACCCTCACGTCATGTCTGGGCTGCTGCAGACTAATTGATAAGAGATTGATTGCTATGATTAGTCAACAACTCCACTGTTGTTGTATCATGTGACTACTGGGATCTAGCAATTCCTATGTCCCTAGGTGTTAGTTCCTTGCAGCAGGACAGTCTCACGGTACCTCACCCAACTGACCATTTTTCAACTCAGCCAAGACAGCGTGCATCAGCCGACTTGACGACTGTCAGGAGGCATCATGGCCAAGTCCAATCCTATTCTCATGTGATATCTTCACGTGTTTTTTCTGCAGAGGTCAACGGTTAGCAATCAGGAGCACGAATCCTGGCTCTTTTTTCTGTTCTCCAGCCCAGACCAATTGCAGCAATCCTACTAGTAACCTGGTTGAGATCAGCCAACTTAGAATCAGTTAAAAAAAATGATTTAATTCTAATCCCATCGCACTGCATGACACACTTCATGAAAATGGCATGTTGCCTAGTTGTATGCATAAGACAAGCCAATTTCATAAGTTCCCTGGCTCTAGAATTAAATCAATGACCTTCCAGACAGCTGAATATTTAAGCCAGTGAAATAGAATACCAGTTTGTCGTAACTGTAAGGTGCTGACCCATCAACTCATCACCCAAGTGAGTGGTATGGTGCAGAAAGTCTCCAGATTCAATGTCAAGTCTGTGCTGAGTTAGCTCATCTCCACTGGGGTGGCAGTTTGAACAATGCAATTGAGACAGTTTCCTGCTCCTGATCACCATCTAATGACCCCTTCTGGAAAATCTGGGCAATTGTTAAATGAGAACAGGAATGGACTTGACTTCTTCATTCCCTCACCTCCCCCATCTAATATCCTGCCAATGCTCACTGTTTCAGCTTACATATGAAGAAAGGTCACTTGATTGTGGTACTGGAGACTGACAACCATGGAACTGCAACTTAGGACAAGCCTTCAGAAGAAATGAGGAGAAAACACAGAAAATGTGAAAACAAAATGTAAATACTTTAAAAAACAATAACCAGCAGTCAGAGGCCAGTGAGTACTCCAGGCAAACATACAATGGAGGACTGCAGCACTCTTGGCACACAAGCACCCAGCTCTGGAGCTCTGTGGCTCCAGATACACACAAGTGTCCAACTAGAAGCATCAGCCTTGGCTCAGTTGGTAGCACTCTCACCTGAGTCAGAAGGTCAGGCATTCAAGCCCACTCCAGACACTTGAGCATACAATCTCGGCTGAGACTTCAGTGTAGTACTGAGGGAGTGCTGCGCTGTAGGAGGTGCTGTCTTTTGGATGAGACGTTCAACCAAGATCCTATGTGCCCTCCGGTGGGCATAAACGATCCCTTGGCATTATTCGACGAACAGCAGGGTAGTTCTCCCATTGTCCTGGGCAAGATTTTTCCTCAACCAATACCACTAAAATAAACAGTTTAATTGGTCATTTATCTCATTGCTGTGTGCGGGACCTTGCTGTGTGCAAATTGGCTGCTGTGTGCAAATTGGCTGCTGTGTTTCCCCACGTTACAATTGTGAAGCGCTTTGGGATGGTCCAAGGTTGTGAAAGGCGTTACATATATGGAAGTTGTTGGTTCTTTACTTCTCTGCTGTACTCCAGGCAAACAAAAGCATTCTAACGCTCTGCCTATACTTATTCAATAGCCAGGTAAGTAACCAATATGACTGCTCAGTGCAGTGTGACACAAGGATAGTAGAATATTTGGGATACCACAAATAGAGGGAGGAGAGAAAGAGGAACACCATACCTTTGTCTTGGCATCAAAAAGCAAACATGGCTGAGATTGTGGAGCTGCTTCAATCATGTGCTTTGGCAGACTGAAGAGGTTTATCCTCGGCAGGTGGAAGCTGCATGATCTGGGTACAGCTTCCCTTTAACTAAGGGAGTAAATAATCCCTGTGTGGATGGCTAGAGGGCCATTACTTGAAAAATAGCTTACGGTTTTGGAAACCAAGGCCTATGAGGCCACTGAGGTACTGTTAGAATAAACCTCACCTTTTTTTTCTACAGTTCAGAGTACAAGAAAGTACAGAAGAAAGAGCTGCCTCTAGCTCCAGAGTACAAAGAATCTTTTATTCTGGCACATTGTAATAAAGCTTCACATCATTTCCATTCATAATGAATGGCCCCTGAAGCAGCAAACCCACTGACCTTCTGCTCAGGATAACTACAATGGCATTGTTGCTCAAGTAAATGTTTACCGACTGGGCACATTCTTTGTGCTCTGTTCTATATATTTTGTGCAATTCTGCAGAAAAGTCATGAGCTTGCATTTACGCAGCACTTTGTCACATCCTTTGGAAGTCTCAAAGCGCTTCACATCCAATGAATTATTTTTGAAGCATAGTCACTTATCTAGGCAAACGCAACAACCAATTTGAGCACCGCAAGGACCCATAGAATATCAAATGACTGACAGGTTAAGCTGTTTGTTGTGGCGTTGACTAGGAGAGGAATGTTAGCGAGAACACGGGACAATTCCCTGCTCTTCTTCGAAAAGCAGCCCGTCTGCTCCAGGTGGATCTCTCACCTGCACTGGCAGACAGGGCCTTGATTTAACATCTCATCTAAAAGATGGCACCAACGACAGTGTAGCACTCCTTCAGCACTGCAGTGAAGTGTCAGCCAAGAACAAAGGTTCAAATTGTGGAGTGAATCCACAACCTGCTGACTCAGGTGAGAGTGCTACCAACTGGGCCGAGCTGACACTCAAAAATGCCTAGATCAGAGTTGCCAAAGTGATCTTTATGAATTTTCAAAGCACATTTTTCAAACAGAAGACAGTTAATACACACATATTCAGTTGACTTGAATAAAACCTCCAGAGTAACTTTGTATAATTACTTATGCATATTCATTTTAAAATCTGTATTTTTAATGCATTTTATTAAAAATAGTCATTTTAATTTTCTGTCCTGGATGCCAGCCAAAATGAAGGAACAGCCACATTCCTTAGGAGTTCTGTCTTCTAAGCAGGTAGAAACACTCCAGGAATGTCTTATCCAGCAGAATTCTTTCTAATCCGCCCTGTCAAAGCTCCACATCCTTCACACATTACGAACTCACAGGGAGAATACATCAAGGTGCAAAAGCCTTTTGCAGAGTTAAAAATGAATTGGGATAAATATTAAGTGACTTTAATGTTGGGGAGCTAATTTTTTTGATGTTATCTTCCTTCCTTTCCCTTGAATCTCCCCAACACTGCCGCTCTCACCATTCTCTAATAGTGCTGCTTTACATTCATTACATGGAATGCAGGATCAATCCAGGGTGACTGGTTCTTCCATTTTCTCTCCCTTCACGTATGGGGAACATCTGTTCTCCACTCAAGCATCTCCCCCAAAGGTATAGCTGAGATCAAAGACTCAATGTGTTGGACAAATGTTTGCAGACTTCCATTCTATTATTACTCTTCCGTAATAATGTCACTCAGGGATTCTACATTTAGAACAAAATTTCTGATCTTCGCTGTAAGTTTTATGTACTGAAAAATTATATTCAATCCAGTCAATATCTGTCAGTAAATAAAACTTTAAAATAACCGCACCCCCATCCCACCTCTGGCCGAACAATGAATCCACTGAGATGAGTAAAATTAATTTCATATAGAAAAATGAAAGCTGGTCTGTTGATTTCTCACTGACTGAAGATGCTACAGAGAACAGACAGCAGGTATAACAGCAGGAGCAGGGGAAGGAAAAATAGGCTGAAGGGAAAATCCTTCAGCTCAGTGTTGAGATGTCACATCAGAATGATATGGTCTGTCTAGAATTGGTGGAAAATTTGCAACTGCATTCAAGGGATCAGGTAAACGATAAAGTTGAAATAATTTTAATAAAATGTTTGAAAAATAAATGTAGCTACATTAAAATAAATTGAAAACATTATGCTGAAGTGTTGCATACAAAAGCACAAGAAGGAAGAATACACTAGCCATAAATAGTACAGTTGAATTGGTATTTACAGATATTAAGGTAGACAGATCTCATTAAAATAGTTTTACAAAATGTTGTTTTCTCCTCACGCAGAACATTTTCCCTAAAATCTAGTGTTTTTAAATTGCAGGGTATTAATCTAAATGTTTGCCACTGGGTAGGCAGCCACAAGCCAATGTTGTTACTTGGGCTAGCACTATACTTGGGGACCTGTTTCGTGCAATATTACACAGAATTACATAGAATTTAAAGCACAGAAACAGGCCATCAGCCCAACAGGTGCTCGTGTTTATGCTCAACACGAACGTCTCCCACCCTACTTCATTTTACCCTATCTGCATATCCTTCCAATCCTTTCTCCCTCATGTACTTTTCTAGCTTCCCCTTAAATGCTTCAGTAGTTGAGCTATTCGCCTCAACTACTCCTTGTGGTAGTGAGTTCCACATTCTAACCACTCTCTGGGTAAAGAAGTTTCTCCTGAATTCCCTAATGGATTTGTTAGTGACGATATTATATTTGTGGCCCCTAATTCTGGTCTCCACCACAAGTGGAAACATCTTCTCTATGCCTACCCTTTCAAACCCTTTCATAATCTCGAAGACCTCTATGAGGTCACCCCTCAGTCTTCTCATTTCTGGAGAAAAGAGCCAAAATCAGTGGTTTGGAACTACTGTGGGAATCACGTTTACTTATATAGCAGCTCTACAATTTGGAGGTCAATTGAACAGATTCATGACTGTTGATGTTCCATCCGAAATTCTGCAGAAAATGGACAGTAGAGCTTTAAATATCTACTAGCCTTTAAATAAAACTTAGACAACTGACTGGACAAATAGGGTGTCATATATTTTGGGTTAAAACTTTATTGGTAGGAAAAGGATCACGTGACTTGATGCATCCTACTACTGTTGTAACAATTTATACAACAGCTAGTTCATCAGAGCAATAAGCTGGGGTCTTGTTGAGGTCAGAGGCTCAATACCACTATAGCTCTCAACATCTGATTGGTTGTCAAACTTCCAGTTACGTCACAGTGAGATTTTTCTGTCTGTCTAGTACAGTGCCCACTTACACCATCACGCCAGCACATCCAAGTACTGGTCCAATCAGTTCAACAGCAATTTTACAGCAACTGGTCACTTTATAAGGCATCCGGATGCAATTTTTTTTCAAGCGTTAAGGGCTGATTTTCTCTTATTTTATAGTGCCTTTGTTGTATTCATGTCAGTAACGATCCAGCCACCTTTGCAACACACCAAAAAATACTTCGCACCAATGAAATTTATATAAGGAAATTTATTTCTACATCAACTGTATCGTGGACTCTATCCAACCTATTTAATATTCTGAAAAAGGTTCTGCAAAATGGCTTCAAAGGTAGGTTGTGCAAAACTGCAGAATAAGTGTCATAAATATAGTACCAGCACAAATGCGGTTTTATCCCACCACAAATTAGCACTCAGACCATTTCGAGAAATAGCCAAATGACACATGGAGCATGATGCCTCCTTAGCTGATGAGATTTAGAAATGCTAAGCCAAGGAAGGCAACTGGTCATGAAAATATAATATAGGACTTTTAAGGCTAGATTTCTATTCTGGTTCCAGATGGGAAGACGTCAGGAAGCAACACAAATTTGCGTGACCCAGAAGCAGCCCGCTGAGCAGGTCCGGTAGAATTGGCTATCTGGCCATCCAGTGGGGGTCCCTGCGATTGGAGGGGGGGGGGGGGGGGGGGAGCAAGAATGCGGCGGGGGAGGTTTAAGATTTCCTTGTGGGGCTCGGAGGAGAACACCTGCTCCTCCTGGCTCCACAAGTTAAAACAACAAGAATCTGAAACTTACTCTTTCAGACCTTTTTCTGGCCTTGATCCAATGGGTTGGCCTGGCGGGAAACTGATGCTGGGTCACGATAATGTCATTGGGATCCAAGATGTACATGTTCAAAAAGGACCAGTCAGCTTTGGAAGAGTCCTTGCCACCTGTGGTGACAATCCCAGGTGGTCAATTTCTGGCGGCTCCAGGGCAGAGAAGGGAACTGGGGGATTTTAACTGCCTACCTGTCTGGTTTCTGCCAGGCAGGTAGAACTAAAATTACCCCCAAGTGTCTGATGAACGTAAGATACACAAGATTTGTTCATGTTTCTTTTTAAAGTTACAGACGCCAAGTTTGTGCTCCATAAGTCACTCCATCTTTCTCTCCTCCCTCCCCAATACATCTAGTTAAAATCAGGATTGACAAAAAATAAATCAAAAAGTAGTTTTTACCTTGGTAGGGATTCGTGCTGCCAAAAGAAAAACTCGGCATGATGTCAGCACCTATGGAGTAAAAAGGAAATAAAATTATATCATGTGTATTTTAGAGTATTTTGCATACATTGTGCTCCTCCTGTTATGGATTAGAATTGTGGCTCTTCCTTGGATTCTAATACAGATCAACGAAAAGTACAACCAAGCTGTAGTGTCAGTGCAAAGTTATTTTCCTTTGCACCAACCAGTGCTACAGCCACTGTGTAAATGTAGACTGAATCCAGAGTCAGGGTCCGACCAGTCACTGAAGTGAAGAGAAGCAAGACTCCCCGGAGGCAAGGATCTCAGGCAAGGATCTCACTCTCCTTCACTTCGGAGATCCAGATTAGGCTGAACACCCAATTTACACTGCATGAGTTTAGTGTTAGGGAAATGCCAAAACAATTCCACATCAAGACACAACTTGTGGTATAAATGCACCATAAAGGTGTGGACGTGCTAAATTGTAGTGGATAAAACAATAAAGTAGAAAACGATCTACCATTAACAAAGGTATCATTAACAACTCATCAGTAATCAGCTTTAACGATAGTGCAGATATTCCAAATGTTATGGTGGATAACCCAATTTGAATAGGTTGTATTCACCCAACAACTGCACCAGGATAAGCTCCTCATAAGTAGATCTCCACTTCTGGAGTATTGTTGGCTGTGAGCTGGTTTCGATCCCTTCTGATCAGATTGGCGCTGTACTAATATTACCTGTGGTATTTAGTATCCATTGTTCATGATGAGTGCTTCAACTACTCAGATGGGTAGTTCAGGGTGATATGCAATATTTAGTGGAGGTTCCTTACACAAGAAGTTGCATTTATATAGCGCCTTTAACGTAGTAAAATGTCCCAAAACACTTCACAGGAGCATTATCAAACAAAATTTGACACCGAGCCACAAAGAGGTAGGTTTTAAGGAGGGTCTTAGAGGAGGAGAGACAGAGAGGTAGAGAAGCGGAGAGGTTTAGGGAGGGAATTCCAGATCTTAGGGCCTAGGCAGCTGAAGGCACGGCCACCAATGGTGGAGCGATGAAAATCGGGGATGCACAAGAGGCAAAAATTAAAGGAGCGCAGAGATCTCAGAGGGTTGTAGGGCTGGAGGTTGTTACAGAGGTAGGGAGGGTCGAGGCCATGGAGGGATTTGTAAACAAGGATGAGAATTTTAAAATTGAGGCATTCCCGGACTGGGAGCCAATGTAGGTCAGCGAGCACAGGGGTGATGGGTGAACGGGACTTGGTGCGAGTTAGGATACAGGCAGCAGAATTTTGAATGAGCTCAAGTTTGTGGAGGGTGGAAGATGGAAGACCAGGAGAGCATTGGAAGTCTAGGATGTAACAAAGGCCTGGATGAGGGTTTCAGCAGCAGATGAGCTGAGGCAGGGGCGGAGATGGGTGATATTACGGAGGTGGAAGTAGGTGGTCTTGGTGATGGAGCGGATATGTGGTTGGAAGCTCATCTCAGGGTCAAATAGGATGCCAAGGTTGGTAATGGTCTGGTTCAGCTTCAGGCAGTGGCCAGGAGAGGGATGGAGTTGGAGGCTAGGGAACGGAGTTTGTGGCGGGGACCAAAGACAATGACTTCGGTCTTCCCAATATTTAGTTGGAGGGAATTTCTGCTCCCCCTTGGACAAGCAGCATGACAAATCAGAGGCAGTGGAGGGGTTGAGAGAGGTGGCGGTGAGGTAGAGCTGGGTGTCGTCAGCGTACACGTGGAATCTGATGTCGTGTTTTCGGATGACGTCTCAGCATGTAGATGAGAACTAGGAGGGGGCCAAGGATAGATTCTTGTGGGACTCCAGAGGTAACATTGTGGGAGCTGGCAGAGAAGCCATTGCAGGTGATTCTCTGGCTAAGACTGGATAGATAAGAATGGAACCAGGCGAACGCAGTCCCACCCAGCTGAACAAAGGAGAGGCGTTGGAGGAGGATGATGTGGTCAACCGTGTCAAAGGCTGCAGACAGGCCGAGAAGGGATACTTTAATATGGTCACAGTCACGTAGGATGTCATCGTGACACCTGTGAGTGGTATCTCCTGGTCACTGACCATGATTTATTGCTGGGTAAGTTGGTATTATTTCTATCCTTGCTTTCCTCCCACCCCTCCGTTTCTACTGTTGTACATTTGAAAATCTTGCCAAAGGGTTTTAGTAGATTATTCAAATTCAATCTAAATATCAAATAGCCACTGTAGTTTTTAAGAGTCACTATTTTTACTAACTAGAGTATGAAAGACTACTTAAAAATGATAATTATCAAGTTAATTTAAAACAAGCATGTAATTTTTGCTATTATATTTAAACTGGCATTTTTCACCCAAAGTAAACTAATTTCTCCTCCTCTTTGGTCTCAGCAGGCCAGGGATCATTCTCTACCCAAGATATGACCAAGTAACCCATTCCCAGGCATCTACCAATGCTGCTTTTAAGCCAGCTTCCAGGAAGGAGTTAAACAGGAGTGAGCCGAAGGGATTCGTCCATTTTCCTCACACCAGAAGGAAACATTGGGCAAAGGCTCAGAGCCTCTCTTCTTCCCCACCCCCAGAGTGTAATTTAAAACCAATCACGAGTGAAACAGGCCTCCTACTAGTCTCCATGGCACAGTGCCACCCTTTCCGAGCTTTATTTACAGCAGTAAAAAGCAGGTGCTTACCAGAAAACATTTGGGATTAAGGGTTGTGCAACGGCTTTAGAAAATTAATAGCTTTGAAATCTTAAATACTTTCCCACACATTTAAAATTATCTACAATGAGTTTCACACAATATTACCACAATTTTTAGCTGCTGAAAGTACATTACCTGAACAGGAGCTCACTATTGAAAAATGAATAACTATCATTCCTTTGCAAAGCTTGATATTCAATACAGAAGTGAGCAAAGGAATCCAACACCTCAAGATGGATGCAATTCATGTTGGGAAGTTAGCAATTGTACAAATGAGGCTGTACAAATGGCAACCCATCTTAGGTGTGAAGGAACACAAACAGTTCCAACTGCACCGTCACCGAGGGTCAACTAAATTGGTGCAGCCGGGTAACTAATTTAAAAAGGATTACAACAACTTTATGATTAGAATGCTGAAATGAGACGGGACTCCTCCAGGAGGTAGTTTCTTATTTATTGCACTGCTTAATTTTTTGGGGGAGCCTGGTCTTGTGTGTACAGAGTATTGACTGACGTGCCTGTGGTTCACTACATTAATTCTAGATGTCAGAAGCAAAGCACTCAAGCGTGTATGTAATAAAATGCCACCCCTTCTTAGTGAACTCCGCTCAAATCGTACTATCCAGGGGAGGGAGTTAACAGAGCCCAAAGGCAGTTTTAGAACCACAGACGTTTACAGCACAGAAGGAAGTTATTCAGCTCATTATGCCTATGCTGGCTCTTTGCTGGAAGAATCCAAAATTAATCCCACGGTCCTGCCCTCTCCCCGCAGCCCTTTATGATCCTCCACTTCAAATGTTTATCTACTCTTCCCTTAGAAGATGCAATGATCTCTACCTCAACTACTTTCTGTGGCAAAGCATTCCATGCTTTAACAGCTTTACGTGTAAAGAAATTTCTCCTAACCCCTCTCCTCATTCTGTACCAGTTTTAAATTGATGACTTTGTCTCTGCCTACTCAAGAGGAAATAGTCTTTCCCTATTTGCTTTATCAAAACCCTTTATAATTTTAAAAAACTTCTTTTAAATCTTATCGTCGTCTTCTCTGCTTCAATGGAAGTACTCCAAGTTGTCTAATTTTTTTCCCCACAAACCAGGAAGGAAAACTGAAAAATAAATAATCTGATGGCAGGAATCTTATTTGGGTTAGAACTATCAACAGCCAAGAAAGCTATTTGTTGGCAAGAAGATTCTACCTTTTCAACATTTTCCTGTATAAATTTCTTCGTAGTTCTCAATTATTCCTTTGAGTACCCCCTTCTAGATTCAATTACTTTTCGTGTTTGGTATAGCCTCAGGCACACCCTCCGATTAAGAACATGACCAGAAGTGAGCACGGCAATTTTCATGTGAAGCTGAAATTGCTGGAGAGAAAAATCGCACTAAAATTAGTACAATTAGAGAAAAAAGAAGTTTTGAACTACATTATTCAAATAGTCAAACTGAATGGAAAATGAGGGTTGTAGAACAAGTCAGAATGAAGGAGCATACAAACTCGACGATCCAAATATTTGGAGCTGGTTTTACTGCTTGCAAAATATGATGAAACTCTTAGGCAACATGTTGAAAAAGTTGTGGAGCAGAAGAAAGAAAGGAAAGGAGCGACAACATCAACCAAAGGCTGAGGCTCTTTAGTCACATTTCTTTCCAAAGTTTTCATGAACTATATTATCGATACTATTAAACAAATGATGCAAGACAAGGTGGCAGACAAAGTCAGAAAAGTTAGCGTTTTCTTTATTCAGATTGGTAGCACACAAGAAATAACCATCACCGACCAATTCTCAGTTATTCTTAAATAAAATCTGGAATTAAAATACTAGCATCAGTAATGGTGGCCATGAAACTACCGGATTGTCGTAAAAACCCATCTGGTTCACTAATGTCCTTTAGGGAAGGAAACCTGCCGTCCTTA
Organism: Heptranchias perlo; assembly: GCF_035084215.1. Lineage (NCBI taxonomy): Eukaryota > Metazoa > Chordata > Chondrichthyes > Hexanchiformes > Hexanchidae > Heptranchias > Heptranchias perlo. Next base: position 32,210,146 of record NC_090326.1, read on the forward strand.
CCCGGTCTGGCCTATATGTGACCCCAGACCCACAGCAATGTGGTTGATTCTTAATTGCCCTCTGAAATGGCCTAGCAAGCCACTCAGTTGTAAAATCTCGCTAAAAAAAGTCACAATCTCTGTGGGAGAACCTTCACCACATGGACTGCATCGGTTCAAGAAGGCAGCTCACCACCACCTTCTCAAGGGCAATTAGGGATGGGCAATAAATGCGGCCTCGCCAGCGACGCCCACATCCCATGAACGAATAAAAAAAAACGATGGAGAGGTCCGCGAGTGGCTTTTTGCTTTCCTTCACCTCATTGAGAGTTTAGTAAAGAACTTTTGAGGCACTTAAGAGAATCTTAGAAGAAAATAGGATTTACGTAAAGAACTGTATCTTGGATAGTAGAGATGGCGAATCCAATATGAGCAGGCAGTGTTTTGACTACTGGAATAATTGACAGTTTATCGGAGCTGCTGAAATGATTAGGACAGGAAGAGAGGAGGAGCGAAACTTGGACTTGTAGATTTCCTGGCCTGGAGTGTCCTCCATGGGCGTAACCCGGAAATCACACCCGACATTGCGGACGAACTTCCGACCATTTTGCTGATGTCAAAAAATGCCCAGGTATCCTCCCAATCTCATTGCAATATACCCAAACTCCAAATGGGCATACATCAGCAGAAACCAAGGAAACAATCGGGGCCCAAGGAAATGCCGAACCCATGCCAGTATATTACTTCTTTGAGTTTTAAAATTTGAAGTTACAACTCATTTAACCATCGTTCGTGCACATCAGGCACAGCATTTTTAAAAACCTACAATTGGGGTAGCTTTTCAATTTTTGATATAACTTGTACTTTGCCATGAAAATAATTAAAATAAACAGATACAGTCCACACCACTCACACCATCTCCGTTTATGCAGGATAGCCACCTATATCGGGCAAATGACACTAACCATTTGACATTATCAAAGGCGTCAATTACAAATGCACCGCTTAAACCGTATTAAACGGGCTGGCTATTTCAGGCAGTTCAAACAGCTGTCTGCACCTCTTTAAAGTGCAATTACCTGTCATTAAGTCCTTTCAGGCAGCCCTGTGGCTTCTAGAGCTCCTGCAATTACTGTTTACAAACATTTAACTGCTGTCCTGGTGAAGCTGACCTGAGGTGAAACTCACGAGAACCGCTGCATACTTCAGCCCCGAACTTAAGAACTTCTTTAGCATAGCCCTTCCCGTACCCCCACTCGGTGTAGTAAATATGCAGAGTAAACTCTCACCAAGAGTAATCAATCTTATGTTAATTAGCTACTTTCAAAATTTCACCAAAAAACACATCCATGCTGCAGTGCCATAAATAACAAATCACACTCAGCATAGCAACGGTCAATAGCAAACTAAAAATTGATGCTGTAGTCAGTGTTAAATCTAAACAAGTGGAATTTACAAAATATCCTGCGCCACGTTGCCCACCTCCTCCTGCTGCACTTGAAAATCTGGTCTCAATGTCGAGAGACCCCCCTAACCCCCCGGATTGGAGGACACTCGCATTTGAGACTTGGAGGTGTGGCCAGTTTTGGGGGTGGAGATTCGTTTGGACGGACGGTTTGATGGACGGAGGTAAAAGATCGAGGAAACTTGGGTGTATTGTAGTTACGAGCGTAACTCACTTGCGTCCAAAATTCTGTGATCTTTGAAGCCACGTCATTTGTTTGCTCCAAGCCCCTATGTTCTCTGTGCTGCTATAACTTGAATCATTTCCTTGTTTTGTACTTTGTGATCTATGTGATCATCTTTAAATTCATGCACCCTCCTATTTTTTTGTACCGCTGCATAAACAGAGGGAACAGTGGTGGTTTTGAAAATAGGAAGGATCCCTGCTCAAAAATTAAACTTAAATTTTCAATATACTGATAAACATAATGTTCATTTCTGACATTTTATATTTTATTTTGGATTGCCTGCATTTACATTTTTTCTTTTTAAATCAATTAAAGTTTGACTTTGTTATTTTCCTGATCTGTTGCGCTATATCTAGGGGTTGGGCATGGGACCTGCTGCTTTTGTGCTAGTTCCCTGATTGTGTGCTGGAATAATCTTGAATGACTTGTTATCTAGTTCTCTTCTTCCCTCAAACATCAACCCTCCCCCACCCCCCCTCCGGCCGGCTCCATGGGGAAATGCTTGGCCTCCACTTGGGATCTCTCACTGAACAAGTTTGCATTTTGGGTTTGTAAATAAATTTCTGGTTGAGCAGTTTTTCCTACCCAAGACTGTTTGATTGCTGTGCAGAAGCTAATGATTATGCTTTACAACTGGCCAAAGGGAGTATCCTACAGCTCTTGACCAGTGATGATGCAAATTGTCATGAATGAAGTACTGCAATTGATTTTGTGTACAGTTGATTCATTTGAATTGAGTTAAGTTGAAGTGGTAAATACCTGGAATCACTTACATACATACTTTTGAAGAAAGAAAATCATGTAGATACAAGTCTTAAATTATCGGACAAGGTGCTTGCATTACTGTAATTCAATAATACAAGATGATTACAGATGAAGAAGGTCTTTTAAACCCTTCTTAATTCATGCATCCAGAATTACCCTGAAGTGGCCCCTTTGCAAAAACTAATTGTTTTCATGTGTTGACTGCTGTTTGAGTTAAGGTGAATTTCCTGATATAGAATCATAATCATACAGCTGGCACCAACACAGTCATTCGGCCCATCGTGCTGGTGCCAGCTCTTTGACAGAGCTATTCAATTAGTCCCACTCCCCTGCTCTTCCCCCATCACCCTGCAATTTATTTCCCCTTCAAGTATTTATCTAATTCCCTTTTGAAAATTACCATTAGTCCTAAATTTGGCTTTTACTAGTTTTAACCTGTGTCTATCCAACTCTTGTAATTTAATTCAAAGTAATATTCCATACTTAGCTTTTCTATTCCCTTAACCATTTTGTATATCCCTCTATAAATTCACCTCTCATGTCTCCTATCCCATGCATTTCTGGTCTTTTCTCATAACTCAGACCTTTGACACTATGGATCAGCCTTGTGGCTCTTCTTCGTGCCTGAATGCCACCCTTGTGTCTCAGTGATCACAACTTGACAAAGTATTCAAAGTGTGGTCTGAACAGAGCATTGCACAGGGCTTCCTCTGACTTGTATTTTACTGTTTTAACTATGTAGTTCAACATCCTATTGGCTTTGTTGATTGCCGCTTTGAATTGGTTGGGCATGTTGAGTGTCGAAAGCATCTGAGCCAAACGGTCTGAACAAAATAATGTCTTCTTGTCAATGGAATATGAAAGCCAATCCTGATGAGTTCCATTCATACTTTTACTTTTTTTTTTAAAAAAACAGGCTCAAATGGAACACCTGGATGGTAAGCAAAAATAAACTTTCAAGTTCTATTCCATCTTTCGGCTTAGCAAACAAAATCCCTTCAACCTTCACAGGGTGTGGAACACTTGTCAGGTACAGTTGCCAGACTACCACGAATTTTTCCTGATTGCCCTGAATCTTCTCACTTGAGAAGAAGTTGGGTTAGCTAGCTGGTCTTCTGAGCTTTGAACATAGTTGGCTTCATCAACTACAAACTTGGTAGCTTCTATCAACACTGATCGATTGAGACAAGATGCAGTGGTAACAGGGAAATCATCTAGGGGGTTTGGAGAATTTTGCATTAGTTCACAATCCTGTGTTGGCTCCAAGTCTCCATCTAATTTAATAAGAGAAGGAACACTGGCATTGCCATAGCCATCTGCATTAAAGGAATTTTAGCCGTTTCACTTGCCATGCTCGTGACAGGCAAGGAGGCAAGATTTTCAACGAGAGAACTATTACCACTAAACATCGCATTACGCTTTAAGCAAGACTTTGCAGTATTAATCATCTCTCTCTTGTCCTCTTTCCCCCTTTCACATCCACTTTTCTTCATATTCAGCAGCAAAATGTAAGCATGAACCTCAAATAACTAAAATTAATTCTCCTACATGTAGACCTGCTGAGTCTCAGTAATATCTGCTGAAAATTAGTATTTCACTTCCCTTGTTCACTGCTCATCTACAAAGTTGGGTTCAGCACACTGGATACTGGGCAGCTTACAATCTTTTTTTAAATTGATGCAGTCCTCAATCAAAAATTGTTGGACTATAACTTGGTGTTGTAAAATTGTTTACAATTCTCAATCAAATAGACAGATAGGCTGGTAATTTCCTCGCTCAGAGCTGTTCCCGCTGTGTCACAGGGCTTTCACTGCACTTCCGGCAAAGTTACAGCAGTGGAGAGAGAGCAGCTCCAAGCGGGAAATTCCCAGCCAGAGATTTCCTGAAAACAGAAGACTGTAAAATGCCCGCACTGGAGTTGTCAAGGTTGCCAGGGCACCTTTGTTTAAAGCTTATAATCTGCGGCTTCCTGCAGCCCCAGTGAAGCTTGTTCAAGTTTTACAATTTACAGGCCTGGGCAATTTTCTTTTAGCTTTGTGATTCCAAGAAGTGACTGTGCACCAACACATATGATAAGTAATAATCATACCAAAGTGTCTCCTACTTTAAAGGAGATAAGTAAATAGAAATGAAAGGATGTACTATTTAGCCAACAATGATTACCGCTGCTTGTTAATGATTTGCTTGAGTCAAATCAATGACTTACTGTAATTTAAACAGCTCAGTTCACCACTACTCTTTGGATTAAAATACTACTTTCCCGAATTTAGGGGCCCAGATGCAAAGCTAGATCCTAATTTTTTTTTTAAATCACATAGGGAAGTAAAAAATTATCGGGAAATAAAACGCTATCTGCTACCTCTTATGAAAAAGAAACCAAATGGGAAAATACATGCAACCAACTATAACATACCCACTGAAAGTTACAGCTGCTAATTGTACACCCTCGTTAAAAGTGCACAGGGTTCATGTCTTTCTATTTAGTTGAAGGTAATAGAGGTCTTTTTATTTAAACTTGAGGCTAACGGGGGCTCAGTAAACATTAACTGAGGCAGTCGGGAAATTTCCCAATAGCCAGTCTGCCCAGTGCAGTATTATGCCTTTCCACGGATCAAGAAGGGATCTCAAAGTTATTAATTGGAAGATGCAAGGCACATCTGCCCCAATTATTGATTTATTTTTGTATCTGGGAGTTCCTGGCAGATATCACCTTCACCCTGAACACAGTTGTTTTTGCTGAGAAGGAGTAACCAGTGTTTAGGCATTTTGCATCTTTCTTCAATTAACCAATGGAGGTTAGGCTTGTTGAGTACAAAATGTTTCTGAACTGTTCTTCTTCATGGTTCTGAACTCATAGCCATGCAACGGCAGGGCCACGTTGTCCAGTTCCAAGCTGTGACTGGAATGACAGCAAGAAGGGGAATGAGTGCAACCTACACTAAATTGAAACTAAACACTTTGGACGAGGAGTAAAGCACATCTTTGCCAATACATCTAGGGAACTGGTTGATATGAATGGGTTGCAGGTAAACAACTGTTGAAGGTCCACATCTCCAATGAGACGGACCACTGTTCAATGGCACATGCTGCGTGGTCAGAAGGATGAAATCAACGGACTTCCATTTTATGAGGGAGAAAGGAATAGAAGGATATGCTGATAGAGTTGGATGAAGTAGGGAAGGAGGCGGCTCATGTGGAGCATAAACACTGGCATGGACGTATTGGGCTGAATGGCCTGTTTCTGTGCTGGACATTCTATGTAATTCTATATAATGGTATGTTAGACCACTGACCATACTACTCATGAGAAGCATCTGGTGCCTCCTAGTCACCTAGAAAGGGCTCAAATCTGTACTTAGTCAATTGTCAAATGACCAACTAATGACTATCCTCCTTGAGGATGGAGAGGTAAGATGGTCAAAGGTGGCTCCAAAATGAGACACCTGACAAAAAAAGATTGAAACAAAGTCAACCTTCTATGGCAGAACTGATAATCCAATATCTAAGCCAGGCAGATCCATAGCATGCCAGGGCACTGATGAATGACCAGCTGGTCTGGCTCATTTATGAGACCTGGAGGGATAGAACAGTCACTGAGCTGTGATCCCTCCCACTCAGCGACAGATAATCTGACAAGCTAATGCCTTAATGGGTAGTGTGGTCTTGGAAGGGCAAACAGCTGGAAATTACCAGTGCTCTGTGCTGGTAGGCTGCCTGGTTTTAGCTGGTTAAACTTCATCAAACCTGGAGTCATTAAGTCGAGCCTCTTGCTAACCCACACCTGAACTCTTTGGACTTGAATAAGTGGGTTGTGTCTCTTTGGGAAGAGAATGTATATTGTATTAAGCAAACAGAAACTGCTTGTAGATTTTTTACGTAGCTTGATTTGGAGACTTGAGTACAGTGATGAGTGTCTATGTGTGATAAACACCCAGCCAACCGAAAAAAGGAATATTGTGGGACTGGATCACACAGACGGACAAGTTCCAAGGTGATTCCCAGATCTGTGCTTGGATCACTAATCTCAGCTGAAGCAGCAGCGGAAACACAACTGGCCTATCACTAATAAAAACGACAGGCTCATTGTGGGCAGAAAAGAAAGAGAGAAACAAAAGAAAATCAGCCCAGGAGTCCCACTCCTGATCAGTAACTTCTATCAGGAGACATATAGGCATGAACCAAACTGGCTCAGTTACAATGGTCTAATAGCCTCCAGACACTCACTGTCTAGATTCACACATTAAGTGCAGCTGGTTGAATGAGGTAACAGAGAGCTGCGGTCACCCATGAAACCATACCTCAATACGTGTTGATGCCTCCAGGAAAGTAGTAAGGGAAGAAAGCTGCAAGGAAAAATACCCTTGACAGTCAATTATTGCACCATCAATTTCCAAAGATTGAGAAGATCCAATGATGCAGTATGCTCTTCTCCGTCACTAAAAACCATACCAACAGAGACCAGTAAACTTTGTTTGATTGTGCATAATGGAAGCTCTGTCTGCCTCTAATCCACAAAGATGTCAGCAGACACTATAACCAAGGCTTCCTGTTAACATTACTCTTAAAATGCTGTTGGTACTCCAGTTGATGCAGAACAATTACAGAGATACTCAAAGACCGCTTTTATATTGCCGTTGCTTTGTTTGAATTTTGGGACAACAGCATCCATGAACCTGGCCCCCTGTGCTCACACTTCTAAATCTGGCTCTCTTATCCGGCAGCAGACTTGCAGACCCATGGAAAACTAAGTCTCCGAGTCTGCCAGCAGCATTAGGGAGATAAATTTAGTAACACAACCGTGGGAGCCAGTTTATGCATGCCAAACTCCTAGAATGCAAAGTAAAATACTGGTAATACAAAAGATCATTGTATCAATGAGTGAGTGTCAGTTTTCCAGATGCTTGCCAAATGAATGGTCAAAATCAAAAGCAAATATCCTGTGGAGTAGGTAAAACAAGACCAAGACGCACATCCAGAGAAGTTCAACTGCTTTGGGTCCTCTTGCTCCAACTTTGATCATTTTCTCAATTACAACAGACAGAGATCAAACGTCAACATCTTCCAAATCTGAGCTTATAAGAATCAATATCTATTACAGGTGTGGTAGCACAAGGAATACCATGTTGAGCTCCCAACATCAGGCTGTCACTCCAATCCAAATTTTATATTAATTCTCGGGATATAGGCATTGCTGGCAAAGCCGGCATTTATTGCCCATCTCTAGCTAGTCGTCCTTGAGAAGGTGACATTGAGCCTTCTTGTTGAACCGCTGCAGTCCTTGTGGTAAAGGTACTCCCACAATTGGTTCAATAGGGTGAGTTTTTGACACGCTAATGTATGAAACTTGCTTCCAAACAGCACAGAGAGCATCGTGCTCATCAGCCTCCAACATCAACTTCCAGCTTTTCACCAAATGGCTATAACAAATGTCCTTGAGAAAACAGTGAAACAGTTATGCTTGAAGAATGAAGATATTGGACATAAGTGAACAACTGATAGGGAATGGTGAAACAAAGCGGGAAAAGGAAATCAATAAACGTGGTATTCCCCACCATCTGGCAAACTATTTCAGCACTAATTTTATGTGCTTCAACTTAAACCCTCAAGCAAGCTAGATATTAGCAGCTGTGCTGCAACATAATTCAATCATATCACGCATAAGGTGGATCCAGGAATTCAGACATCACATCTTCCAAATTCATATACTGTTAACATTACAGTACAAAGATATCTCAAATATCTATTAAGCATAAAAGCAAACTTGAAAATTTCAGGCCAACTTAAGAACATAAGAAATAGGAGCAGGAGTAGGCCAATCGGCCCTTCGAGCCTGCTCCGCCATTTAATAAGATCATGGCTGATCTCTGATCTAACTCCATACACCTGCCTTTGGCCCATATCCCTTAATACCTAATGATGTGGAACACATACTTTCAGTAGCTCTTCGACTCATCACTGTTGCAGAGTTTGTTCCACAATTGGTCAAAGAAAAATTAAACTGGGGAATGCAACCTCGCTTTAAGAGGTTGCATCCCCACCTTAAATCGGCCTCGGGAGTTGCGTCAGAAACCGCGCGGGTTAGCTATCAATGAATGCTTTGAAGTCAACAGCTAACTGCAAAAGTAAATTAAGCAGCATTCCTGCCACCAAAGGCAGAGTCACTATTTGCGACTTCAAATCAATGTTACAGGTCCAAGTTTGTAAATAAAGGATTTCTTTTGGCCAATTCTTGCCCTTCTCCTTGGCTATAGGCACTGAGTATGCACAGGCTATTTGGCGCTATATGGTATCAGTGAAGCCCATTCCTGTCCCTATCCAACATCTACGCAACAATAACTTGCATTTATATAGTGCCTTTAACGTAGTAAAAATGTCCCAGGGCACTTCACAGGAGTGTTATCAAACAAAATTTGACACCGAGCCACAAAGAGGTATTAGGACAGGTGACCAAAAGCTTGGTCAGAGGTCGTTTTAAGGAGCAACTTAAAGACGGAGAGCGAGGTAGAGAGATTTAGGAAGGGAATTCCAGAGCTTAAATCCTAGGTAGCTGAAGACACGGCTGCCAATGGCGAAGCAATGAAAATCGGGATTACGCAAGAGGCCAGAACTGGAAGAGCTCAGAGATCCCAGAGGGTTGGAGTGCTGAAGGAGGTTACAGGGATAGGGAGCAGCAAAGCAATGGAGGGATTTGAACACAGGAACAATTTTTTTAAAAATTATTTGTTCTTAATCTGTGGGCAAGTATTTATTGCCCATCCTTAGTTATTCTGAGGGCTTTAAGAGCCAACCACATGGCGTGTGACTGGAGTCATATGTAGGCCTGACCATGCAGGTTTTCTTCCATGAAGGACATTAATGAACCAATTGGGTTATTTTTTCTGTTGCTAGCCCACAAATTACTTGATCTGTTGAATTCAATTTCACAGCTTCTCCCGGTGGGAGGTTCTCATGATCACAACCTCTGGGTCACTAGTCCTGCACGATAAGCACTAGTCTACTGCAGGGGTTGCTGGTTAGTAACCCAATCTCATTTAACCCTCTCTAGCCCAGGGACACTCTGGCCAATTCAACGGTTCCACTGCTGCTCCTGCGAGATCAGCTAACTCAGCACAAACTGGGAATTGAACCTGGGACATTGTGGTGTATATTGTCCAGTAACGTGCTGTATTTAGCAGCAGAGCCATCAAGGAAGCTGCATAGACAGTAGTTTTAAGTTGATCCAGTTGCTATAGAAACTGCCCTGCAATATAAAACATAAGAGGTTCCACAACAAGACTGAAAATCAGTATTTGAGAAGGCTTCAAAAAACTGTACTGCAATATAAATAAAACACAAGGTACAGTGAAACAGCTGAAAATAGCTACTCATTAATTAGGGCATTTCAGCTTAAAAACAACTGTATATTAAATCAGCTCCCACAAGATGTTGGCCTCAGTTTCTACTTCACCCAGTAACTCCGCGGAATTATATCATTCATTTTAAGGAAAGAAAGAGCGCGAATAAAGGATGCTAATCACAATTCTTTGTAACAGCCAATTTTTCTTTTTCAAAAACGCATGAGCAGAGCATTCACTCCAAAATATCAATTTTCCAATTGAGGTGATCACTGCAATAAGAACTGATGCCATCCTGTTCACATTCATTTCACAGGCCAGCATCACTATCATTAAATCTTTTTTCAAGTCTTATACTGAATGGATAAGGAGAATGATCACTTTTTATTTTCAGAAATTTTAATAAGCCACTTATATCATTGTTACGAATTAACACATTTTCCATGTGCACTGGACTAAAACTCTCAAAATTGCAGTGCCCCATGAATGTTATTTAAATCTGTGCAATTACCAACATCCACATTCATTGTTACAAACATTACTGTTGATCTTCCAAAATGTTACGAGATTGCACTAATGCCTTTTTTTAAATTCACTTTTATAATTTGGTCATTTTTAGCTGAATGCACTGACCGGTGAGGAACTCACACAAAGCAAAATGATCGGTACAAAAAGATCTGGTGTTTTCCAGTGTAATCAAAGACTGAAAGCAACTTGAGTTAATGAAAAACTCTATCCTTTAGTTGCATCAAAAAAGGGAAAATACAACCCTATTTAGGTAATGCAAGTTAGCAAAAGATGAGGTTTTACTAAAATATTTACAATTTTAAAATACAGTCTCACAGTATGCTTTGTTTCTTACATTCTAGAGTTAACCTCGACTCTCCCACCTTCCATTTCTCCCCATTCCTCTTGTGCTATTTCATCCAAATGATTATTCTTCATGCACGAGGCTGAATAATGAGTGCTGGCAGACTATTTAATCTGGGGGAGGGAGAGTGGAAAGGGAGGAGAAACCGCAGCTGATACTGACCTCACCTGACATCCACATATATGCACTTGTCAGTGGGGTGCTGGATCAGGGATTGGAAACCTGGTTGACATTACCTGTCCTTAGGCCAGGGACACCAGGCCAATTATAGTGCCCTAGCTGTTGCTCACTCTAGCATCAGCTAGCTTAATAGAGACCAGGGATTCAGTTGCAAATTACACCCATTGAGCTAGACAGGGAAGACAATGGATTTGCCTTGAACACACTTTTTGGCTCTGAATATATTTCGGTATTTTTAATCCTAGAAGAGAGTGCAACAACAGACACTTCCAGATATGCACATACTCATGAGGTGGTCCCCGTTGAAATCATCTCCGTGCGTCGATGAGAGCAGGCAAGTCAGCAAAGTTCCTGCTCCTGTTAGTCATCCATTCATAACCAACAGAAGATGGGTTGAGCTGCAATTTCCTTGCATGATTGAATATCCTGCTATCACTCACAAACTGGGCTCATTCACGAAGAATTGTCAGTACCAGCATGCAGTAGTGCCCATGGAACTACAGTCCAACATGGGTCACTTCCTTTCCAAGATGAGAAAAATCAAAAAAGCTGAAGGATGCGGAGAGAGGGAAGTGGAGGAGCCATTTACGCTGTTTTTCCGAGGTTTTTGTAGTTCCTCTGCCAAAGTTACAGTGGACAAGCAGGAGAACCCCTCTACAATATATTATACTGCTGCTACAGTGCAGCTGTCTGTAAAGTGGCCTGTCCCTTTAAGGCCACATGGTCTAATTATAGATCCTGAGGTCAAATGGCACCAACACCTCTTAGGTACTTCCTGAGATCAATTAGAGACAGAATCTTCTCTATTCTGTATACTTTTTAAAAATAGATTATTTTGCAGCTGCAGAAATGAGACACTTAAAACACACACGCATTGTAAAAAAGTGATAGACAGGTGCATGGGTCACTGCTTAGTCACTACTTAAACCTTCAGGGAGCGGGAGCGTGATTTACAGATCTTCTGGCTGTAAGTAGTAAATATCATTTTTCCCCCCCCAATGGTACAAACTAACGCACTGAAATTTTTACAGCAGCTGTGGAATGACTTTAAACCAGAATAAAGCTATTTTTCTACCCGCTGCATCCCAAGTGCTCAAAAACTGGTGCACAGCTTTGTTTAACTCTCAAAATTGGTAGCCTTTAGTGAAAATTCAAAAACAGCGGTCCAAACAGAAGGGCTTTTCATTGTCACAGTAACAGGGCAGCACAGTCATGACATCATTGGCACAGGTTTCCCAACATGTCAGTCAGGCATCTGGAAGTGAACTAAGTAACCTCAAAACAAACCGCCTCCATCTTCAGTCAACTGTTAGCAGCAGCTTAATAAAGAGCAATGTTCCTGCTGCTCCTTTTCCTCTTAAGTTAAAATCACTGCAGGGGTTGGCTTCTGAAAGACGCAATGCAGTCCCTGTACTTTAGAATTATCCCTACATCTGCGCCTCTACAAAGAACCTTGTGGAATGCTACGTTGGTGAGCTTCACCGAGCAAATGTGTAGTTTCAAATGTCCATAAATGACTGTCTGTTTCAGGCACATTTCCTATATATAGCGCTCAACATAAAGGAAGCACTGGATCAGACCGTGAATTCTAGCTTCCAGCATTCATTTATTCAATGGAAAAACACATTAAGGCCAGGGAAATTTTTTGCTTCATATTTTGTGAACACAGTTTGTAGATTTTCCTTCCAGTAGCTTTCAAGCATGACTTGTCTTTGTATAAACTATGATTGTTGCTCTTTTATTTATAAACAAAAACACATGCACAGTGAATAACCAGCTACACATTTTGATGGAAATCATCCAAAATGCATACTGGTGTGAAGTGGGAGAAAGTCAGACTTACAGCTGAGGAGATCGATACCAAAACTACACTGTGTGGGAACAGTAACAAACTCCCAAATCCACAAGGGATGCGTGGGATGACTGAAGGTTAAATGTAATAGCCACTACTAAATTAACCTGGTAGGCTCCTACAAACAGTCCAATTACATATGAAAATTGGTCTTTATTAAAGAAAGACCCAGCCTCACAGAACCTTCATTTACTTATCTGTAGCCAAGGTAGAAGGGCTACAAGTCTTCTCTTCTGAAATAGCATGGTGTAGGGGGTACTAGAGATGGGGAAACATTTTTGGGTACACTGCTCTATTTTGTATCTCCATTAATTACCTTTTGTCACATTTTTTCCCCAATATAATGAATATAATGCAGTACAGATAAATTACTTAAGGTATTAACGGTACTTGAAAATATTGTCTACTCTTTGTTAATTGTTATGTTAAACACCCTCCCATGCTAGATTTCAATTGCTTAGTTTAAATTACTAAATAAGAGAAGGAAAAGGGAAAAAAAGAAATTTCCATTTATATAGAGCCTTTCACATAGATCCTCAGAACGTCTCCAAGTGCTTGCAGGCAATGAATTACTTTTGAAGTATAGTCACTATTGTTTTGTAGGCAAATATGACATATGTTACTAAGAGACATTAAGAAACATCTGACAACAATCAAAAATAGAAACAGTAATTAGTATCATTATATAGTTGCAATTCAAGTGGAGTTATTCTCAATTAAATAATTTCCATCATACCCAGCCACTTCCAGGACATCATTCCTGCCGAAGGCATGCAAAGCTCCTGATCATCATGCTGCATTATACACAGTTGCTTTTCATCCATCTGCAGATGTACTCTCCTGTGTAAAGCCAGGTTGTGCAATATGTAGCACTTAGCAGTCAAGTTTTGCATTTTTTTTTTAAAAGTGTTACTTTAAGACAGCACCAGGTGTATCCTAGCACACCCATCTCTGTTTCAGTATTCTAAATGTGGATTCTCTATTGATTGAGTGATTTTACAAGCTTGACTGCAGATTTTGTGTGGGGGTTTTGGATTAATGTTGTGAGCTATGCATGCTTGGTCCCCAAAGGGCTTACCAGTCAAATACTTATCCTTCTCAAAAACCAGCTAGCGCACAAGAATTCTGTCAAATAAATCTATCACGTGGATCCTAGAAACTTGGCATTAAGCATCATGATAATGTTGCCCACATTTCCTTTTAGAAGGGCGTGGGGGGTGGGGGGGAAGGAATAGTGTTTAGGGTACATTTGGCTGCATGATGACATGTCTGGTTGTGAGAGAAGGGAACTGAGCCAATCCTCTATGACTCACTGACATGACTGGGTCCTAAATCAAAACACCAAGATCTGATAAGTTGCTGATATTAAGAAAAATGCAAATTAGCAGGAACATGGATTTACACTTTATATGAAGTTCCATGGTATGTACCTTGGCAGTCCAGAGAAACAAAGGGCTGGGGCAATCTTGCGTTAATGGATAGGGTTGTCCTAACTGAGCAAACAGTAGAAAAATTGTCAGTGCTTTGCTCTGGGTAAACTACTTGCTGTTAGCTAGCCCTTTGCATATCTGGGGTTGCACAAATCTTGGATCTTGCCAATCTGCAGCAATATTAGCTGGGCTCAAATAATTGGGCATATCCTTATAGCGGAACAGTGCGCAGTCCACATCAGACAAACCAAAATACTAATATGGATTTTACATTGGGTGGATGGAGACTCGAGCACAATGAAGGTTCTTCCTGCATGTCCAACGATCATCGCTGAAAGCCTACGTGTAGACTGCGTGAAGGCATGATCGTGTTTTGCTCTGACGATCTCTGCAATCAAATAGCCTGCTAACGCTCATTGGACGGGTCCACACTCACCGTCCAGTCTCAAAACGTGAAAAATCACTATTTGGGTGAAGCGAGGTAAAACAGATACCCTACGTCCCCCACTTGCAGGAAACTGGTGGTGGCAGTGCGGATGAGGGGGAAGGAAAAGTCCAAAGAAAACATCCAAGCAAATTCAAACTTTTTTTTTTAAGGAGTCAGGAATACAAGTAAGACCATACCAGGAAAAGGTTTGGACATTGAGTAAGTATCTTTGTTGTATCAGCAGCGCACACAACAAGATAAGTGAATAAGACAACGAAATGCAGTTACTCATCTTCTGAATATGAATGTTGAATGAATTCATTGATGAATTCATTCACATTAAGTGGGTTATCAATGTGATTTATTAAACAGAAAGATTTAGGCAATTTATTTTAATTATGGACCCAAAATGTCCATTACCTCTAACAGGCAGGTTAATGTTGCTGCTTGACAGAGTTTCTAAGATTATAATGGATTTTATTGCAAAAGTGAGGAAATTAGTCGATCACCATAACTCGGTGCAGAAGTGACTTCACGAAATTTCTGTTTCTGATGTAGAGACCGTGAAGGTTCAAAACACACTACTGAGCATTCATCAGGGCTCACTTCTTCACACTGGGATCTGGGTATCAGAAAAAAATTGATGAGGCCTCCAATCCGACATCCAACCCATTGTCCTTCAGTCCTCAGACTCTCACTCTTCTGCATCCCTCCTCCCACTATTCCTCTATTAATGGCACAATTTTCAGCCGCCTTGACCTTACTCTCCGAACGAACTCCCTGTAACCTCTCTGCCTTCTTGGTCTCTACTCAACTTTAAAAGACTTTTTGACTCAGATTTTGATAATCTTTTCCAACTCTTATTTCCTGGTTTGCATTCACTATCTCCTATGGGAAACACCTTGGAATGTGTTATGTATGATGCAACAAAATTGCAAGTAATTGTTGTTTTGAGACTGTAGCCAGCAGGAATATGGTTTCCTAATGTTATGATAGATATAACTGACATGCTTTAAACATACTTAAAGGCCTGAGTCATTGAGTCACGAGCGGCACTGGTGGTCGGGGTAGATGGCACTGATTCAAGTTAAAGTGAGTCAAGCAACAGCGATGATGTTGACACCAATAGTTGTGATGACCATAAAGATCCTGAGGCTGTGGGAAGGTGGAGTTGCCTCCTGCCCTTGTGGAAGGAGAGGAAAAAATTAGGTGTATAACACAAAACTTGGGAGGATGGAGAGAGAGGAAGCGAGAGAAACAGAGAGAGCAAGCGCGAGGGGAGAGCAGAAGGGCAAGCATGAGGGAGAGAAAGAGCAAGAGCAATCTTCCGTCACTACACAAAAACTCCTTATGATTTCCAAGAAGACTCTCATCAGAGACTGTCCCAAACTGAAAGGTCTGCTGGGTACCAAATCATCATTGAATGAGTCCTCAATGGCCAACGGTAAGATGATTTTCTGGCAAGTGAATGAGCAAAATTCAGGCTTTTGTTGTTCTTCTGGATCCTTTTTCTGCTCCCAACTTACTGCAAGCCAACTGTCAGTCTCTGAAATGCTCAGCCTGCAATGCTGAGTTAGAAAGTCACCTTATTTGGAGTATTGATGTATACTGATAACCTCCAGCTTGACTTCAACACCAGTACCACAGCCATTGTGCCCAAATGCCAAACAAACAGAGACCAGGATTAACCAAAATCTTCTCCAGCTAATATCCACAAAACCAAAGCCGTTCTCTTCAGCTCCAAACACCTATCCGACTCCAGCCTCAACTAGGATCTTAGAAACAGGCGTGCGTCATTCAGCTCCTCAATCCTGTTCCAACATTCAATTAGATCATGACTGATCTGTACCTCAACTCCATTTATCAGCCTTTGATCCATATCCCTTGATACCCTTACCTAATAATAACGTCGATCTGAGTCTTGAAATTTTCAATTGACGCAGCATCCACAGCCCTTTGTAACTGTGTACTAGCTTTTAGTGATTTGTGTACATGGACACCTAAATCCCTTTGCTCTTCCACTGTTCCTAGTCTCTCGCCATTAAGACAATGTTCCCATTTGTTTTCTTGGATCAAAAATGGATTACCGCACACTTCCCCATATTGAAAACCATCTGCCTCAGTTTTGCCCACTCGCTTAATCTGTCTACGTCCCTTTGTAACTTCCTGCTCCCATCCACACCACTGAATGTCACCTGCGAACTTGGGAGAGACAACTCTCTACTCCTTTAACCAAGTCATTGATATATATGGGGAAATGCTAAGGCCCCAGTATAGAGACCTGGGTAACACCACTTATTACGTTCTGCTGATTAATGCACATTCCTTATACCCCAACTCTCATCTCTTACCTCCCAACCAATTACCAGCACATCTCCCTCCCCAGCTCTCACCTAAGGCTTAGCCCAAAGGTGCACATCCTTGGAGCTTTGATTGACCAGAGCTCAGCTTCCTCCCACTTCTGAATGGACCGCCTCTACCTTCCGACTGCCAAAACTCAAATTCACACTTCTATTACTTTGCAGCTGGAACGCTCCAAAGCTCTACTCATCAACCTTCCCGATTTCTATAGTTCAAAAACTACCAGTAATCCAGAATTCTGTAGGTCATGTCCTCACCTGAACTAAGGCCACATATCTCCCATTACCCCTGCCAAGCCCCAGAGAATCAGTTTTAAATTCATCACCACCTTCAAATTCCTCCATAGCCTCATCCTCTCACCTCCATATTCTCCTCCAACCTTGTATCCCTGTGCATACTCTCCACTCCTCCAATACCAGTCTACTTTTCATTGCCGCTCTCTCATCAGCAGCTACTCCTTCAGCCACCTTGTCCCTACTCTCTGGAACTCCATCCCAGTGTGTCTGCCTGATTTCCTCCATCCAAGCTTTGAAAACCTCAATATCCTCCTTCCTTCCTCTCCTGTTCCTATTCCTTCTAACATCTAAATGCCCAACACAGCGTCCACTCATTATCCACTGGCCGGTAAAGCACTCAAATGTCTCTTTGTACATAATAGTAACTTATTTTTCTATAGCACTTGTTCAGAAAGTCCATCTGGATTGTATGGTCTTGTTTAGATGATGTCAACAAAACTCAGGTTGTTTTATAAAATTCCATCATCCACAGTCTCCTGAATTGAAGGTTCTACCAACACAGTGACCCTTCAGAGCTTATAATTTGCCACATGCTGCTTGCATCGGAAGGAGTGAAGCTTATTAGAAACTGCTAAAATTGTTCCATGTGGAACTGAAAAGCCAGATGCACAAACTGCAAATACACTGACACAAAATTAGTTTCTGGAAACGATAGAGCTTACAGATCCTGCTAAAGGATTCACGCTTTTCAGTAATAAAGGTTGGATCATCTCCCATTTTTCAATGAGTTGTATCAGAGGCTGAGCTATACCAGTGTTTATTTGATATCTGAAAAAGCTGCAAATGGAAACTGTGATACAGTAAAGTTTTGGATTAAATTCTTTGGTTGACTAGTCAAGATATCCTCAGGCTTTTGTGGAAAGAATATTTTCTACAGGCAGGCAGTTCTGTTTGGGAAAGTTATGCAAGGCAACAGTGTCAATACAAATATGAATTTTCTTGAAACTAATTTAAAGTTGCTGTGAGCATTTTTCCCACATGCGCGAGTGAAATTTAAAAAAATTCAATTTTCAAATTATTCAAATATTCAAATTAATACAAATTAAAGTAAAATAGAATAGAAACTGAACAGAACTATCAGTAGAAAACATCAAAATTAGAATTTAATTGAAACACTAAAATTTGACAATACCAAATACAATTAAACACGAAACCAAGACCACTTTGGCGGTGTCTGAAGCTCCTCATATTGTTCTTTGCATAAACCCACCTGCACAGCCCCCTTGACAAAGTAGCCCTGACTCTCCTTTAACCTTGCCCTGTAAAAAGATGAATTGAATGTCATGCTCCTTTCTGTGAGAAGGAATGACCTCAAGCAACAGCTTCCTCAACAGCAAAGACTTGATTCTCTGTGCAGTTTTTATTCCGTGGCTTCAGTCCACATGGGCAGAAATGCTGAAGTCATGATAGATAATTGGATCAAATCTAAAGTAAATTGGTTCCTCATGATCTTTTTAATTGGTTGATTTTGCATCATGGGATGTGGGCGTCGCTGGCGAGGCCAGCATTTATTGCCCATCCCTAATTGCCCTTGAGAAGGTGGTGATGAGCCGCCTTCTTGAACCGCTGCAGTCCGTGTGGTGAAGGCTCTCCCACAGTGCTGTTAGGTAGGGAGTTCCAGGATTTTGATCCAGCGATGATGAAGGAACGGCGATATATTTCCAAGTCAGGATGGTGCGTGACTTGGAGGGGAACATGCAGGCGGTGGTGTTCCCATGCACCTGGTCCTTCTGGGTGGTAGAGGTGGCGGGTTTGGGAGGTGCTGTCAAAGAAGCCTTGGCAAATTGCTGCAGTGCATCTTGTAGATGGTACACACACTGAATCCATGGTGGTGGAGGGAGGCAATGTTTAAGGTGGTGGATGGCATGCCAATCAAATGGGCTGCTTTGTCCTGGATGGTGTCGAGTTTCTTGAGTGTTGTTGGAGCTGCACTCATCCAGGCAAGTGGAAAGTATTCCATCACACTCCTGACTTGTGCTTTGAAGATGGTGGAAAGGCTTTGGGGAGTCAGGAGGTGAGTCACTCGCCGCAGAACATCAAGCCTCTGACCTGCTCTTGTAGACACAGTATTTATGTGGCTGGTCCAGTTAAGTTTTTGGTCAATGGTGACCCCCAGGATGTTAATGGTGGGGGATTCTGCGATGGTAATGCCGTTGAATGTCATGGGGAGGTGGTTAGACGCTCTCTTGTTGAAGATGGTCATTGTCTGGCACTTGTCTGGCACGAACGTTACTTGTCACTTATCAGCCCAAGCCTGGATGTTGTCCAGGTCTTGCTGCATGCGGGCACGGACTGCTTCATTATCTGAGGGGTTGCGAATGGAACTGATCACTGTGCAATCATCAGCGAACATCCCCATTTCTGACCTTATGATGGAGGGAAGGTCATTGATGAAGCATGGTTGGGCCAAGGACACTGCCCTGAGGAACTCTTGCAGTGATGTCCTGGGGCTGAGAAGATTGGCCTCCAACAACCACGACCATCTTCCTTTGTACTAGGTATGACTCCAGCCACTGGAGAGTTTTCCCCCTGATTCCCATTGACTTCAATTTTACTAGGGCTCCTTGGTGCCACACTCGGTCAAATGCTGCCTTGATGTCAAGGGCAGTCACTCTCACCTCACCTCTGGAATTCAGCTCTTTTGTCCATGTTTGGACCAAGGCTGTAACGAGGTCGGGAGCCGAGTGGTCCTGGCAGAACCCAAACTGAGCATCCATGAGCAGGTTATTGGTGAGTAAGTGCCGCTTGATAGCACTGTCGATGACACCTTCCATCACTTTGCTGATGATTGAGAATAGACTGATGGGGTGGTGATTGGCCGGATTGGATTTGTCCTGCTTTTTGTGGACAGGACATATCTGGGCAATTTTCCACTTTATTGGATAGATGCCAGTGTTGTACCTGTACTGCAACAGTTTGGCTAGAGGCGCAGTTAGTTCTAGAGCACAAGTCTTCCGAACTACAGCCGGGATGTTGTCAGGGCCTCTGCTGTATCCAGTGCACTCAGCCGTTTCTTGATATCACATGGAGTGAATCGAATTGGCTGATGACTGGCTTCTGTGATGGTAGTGATCTCGGGAGGAGGCAGAGATGGATCATCCATTCGGCACTTCCAGCTGAAGATGGCTGCAAACACTTCAGCCTTGTCTTTTCCACTCATGTGCTGGCTCTGCCATCATTTTTGTGAACAATTTTACAACACCAAGTTATAGTCCAACAATTTTATTTGAAATTCACAAGCTTTCGGAGGCTTCCTCCTTCCTGGAAATGAAATCCTCGAACCCTTCGCATTTATAAATCACAGAACAATACCTGGTGATTACAGATAGTCTTTCCAACTGCCCGTTGCCACGGCAATCACAGTGTGCAGACAGAGAGGTGTTACCTAAAAGGCCACCGAATATACAAACCACCAAAAAAAAGAGGCAGAAACATAGAAAAGACAGCAAATGATTCGTTATATTAAAAACAGATAACATTTGTTCGCTGGTGGGGTAACGTGTAGCGTGACATGAACCCAGGATCCCGGTTGAGGCCGTCCTCATGGGTGCGGAACTTGGCTATCAATTTCTGCTCGACGATTTTGCGTTGTCGTGTGTCTCGAAGGCCGCCTTGGAGTACGCTTACCCGAAGGTCGGTGGCTGAATGTCCTTGACTGCTGAAGTGTTCCCCGACTGGGAGGGAACCCTCCTGTCTGGCGATTGTTGCGCGGTGTCCGTTCATCCGTTGTCGCAGCGTCTGCATGGTCTCGCCAATGTACCATGCTCTGGGGCATCCTTTCCTGCAACGTATGAGGTAGACAACGTTGGCCGAGTCACAGGAGTATGAACTGTGCACCTGGTGGGTGGTGTCCTCTCGTGTGATGGTGGTATCTGTGTCGATGATCTGGCATGTCTTGCAGAGGTTACCGTGGACGCTGTTCTCCTGAAAGCTGGGTAATTTGCTGCGAACGATGGTCTGTTTGAGGTTGGGTGGCTGTTTAAAGGCGAGTAGTGGAGGTGTGGGGATGGCCATAGCGAGGTGTTCGTCGTCATTGATGACATGTTGAAGGCTGCGGAGAACATGGCGTAGTTTCTCCGCTCCGGGGAAGTACTGGACGACGAAGGGTACTCTGTTGGTTGCGTCCCGTGTTAGTCTTCTGAGGAGGTCTATGTGATTTTTTGCTGTGGCCCGTCGGAACTGTCGATCGATGAGTCGAGCGTCATATCCCGTTCTTACTAGGGCATCTTTCAGCGTCTGTAGGTGTCCATCGCGTTCCTCCTCGTCTGAGCAGACCCTGTGTATTCGCAGGGCCTGTCCATAGGGGATGGCCTCTTTGACGTGGTTAGGGTGGAAGCTGGAAAAGTGGAGCATCGTGAGGTTGTCCGTGGGCTTGCGGTAGAGTGAGGTGCTGAGGTGCCCGTCTTTGATGGAGATTCGTGTGTCCAAGAAAGAAACTGATTCTGAGGAGTAGTCTATGGTGAGGAGTAGTCCGGCATCTCCACATCATTTTTGTGGTACATATTAATGATTTGGACTTGAATGTGGGGGGCTTGATCAAGAAATTCGCAGATGATTCAAAAATTGGCTGTTTGGTTGATAGTGTGGAGGAAAGCTGTAGAATGCAGGAAGATATCAATGGACTGGTCAGGTGGGCAGAAAAGTGGCAAATAGAATTCAACCCAGAGAGATGTGAGGTAATGTATTTGGGGAAGGCAAATAAGGCAAGGGAGGATACTAAGAGGTGTAGAGGAACAAAGGGACCTCGGAGTGCATGTCCACAGACCCCTGAAGCAGGACAGGTAGATAAGGTGGTTAAAAGGCATACGGGATACTTTCCTTTATTAGCCGTGGCACAGAATATAAGGAAGGAGAAAATCTCAAAGCTTGTGAATTTAAAATAAAATTGCTGGACTATAACTTGGTGTTGTAAAATTGTTTACAGAATATAAGAGCAGGGAGGTTATGCCTCGAACTGTACAAAACATTGGTTAGGCCACAGCTCGAGTACTGCGTATAGTTCTGGTCACCACATTGCAGGAAAGATGTGATTACACTCGAGAGAGTACAGAGGAGATTTACAAGGATGTTGCCAGGGCTGGAGAATTTTAGCTATGAGGAAAGATTGGATAGGCTGGGTTGTTTCCTTTGGAACAAAGGAGGCTGAGGGGTGATTTAATTGAGGTATATAAAATTATGACAGAACTAGAGACAGTTGATAGGGAGGACTTATTTCCCTTAGCAGAGGGGTCAGTGACAAGGGGGCATAGATTTAAAGTAGTTGGTAGAAGGATTAGAGGGCAGCAAAGGAGATTTTTTTCACCCAGAGGGTGGTGGAGGTCTGGAACTCACTGCCTGAAAGGGTGGTAGAGGCAGAAGCCCTAACTCATTTAAAAAGTACTTGGATGTGCACCTGAAGTGCCGTAACCTCCGGGGCTACAGATCAAGTGCTGGAAAGTGGGATTAAGCTGGATAGCTCTTTTTCAGCCGGCACGGACACGATGGGCCAAATGGCCTCCTTCTGTGCCGTAACTTTCTATGATTCATTGAGGATGGGGATGTTCATGGAGCCTCCTCCTCCCATTAGTTATTTAATTGTCCACCACCATTCACAACTGGATGTGGCAGGACTGCAGAGCTTTGATCTGATCCATTGGTTGTGGGATCGCTTAGCTCTGTCTATAGCATGCTGCTTCCGCTGTTTAGCATGCATGTAAGTCCTGTGCTGTAGCTTAATCAAGGTTGACACCTCATTTTTAGGTACGCCTGGTGCTGCTCCCGGCATGCTCTTCTACACTCCTCATTGAACCAGGGTTGGTCTCTTGGCTTGTTGGTAATGGTAGAGTAAGGGATATGCCGGGCCATGAGGTTACAGAGTGTGGTGGAATACAATTCTGCTGCTCCTGATAGTCCACAGAGCCTCATGGATCCCCAGTTTTGAGCTGCTAGATCTGTTCTGAATCTATCTCATTTAGCACGGTGGTAGTGCCACACAACATGTTGGATGGTGTACTCAGCATGAAGAAAAGCACAAAAGGTTTTCCTCCAGTTTACCAATGGAGGATACAAGGATGGCAGAAATGTAATCGAAGCCTTGACATTAAGTGGACAATTCTTCTTTCCCGATTCTGGAACTGTTTATTGGAGATACAAATCAATGTTTTAGGATTACAGATGCAAAGCAAGTGGAGTTCAAGTTTGGTGGAAATCTGAACATTCTCAAGTTTAGCAAACCCAAACAGAAAACAACCAGAGAGCAGTGTCTGCTGGCTATGATGTCCAGCAACTAATGTTTAATGTTAGAAAGTAGGCAGCAGTGTCCGTTCTCTGTTAACATTTAAAAACATTCCATTCAAAAGTTCCTAGGAAGTTCAAAACACTGCCTAGGCACCTTCGAAACAGCACACCAGGCTGGAGTTATACTGTGGCCAGTGCAATATGAAGCTGTGTGAGGCACATTCTTGCAGTTCCACCACTACTTTTCATGTTGATGCAAATGTGAATAATAGCAATATAGCCGAACTATGAAGAAGCTGGGGCGGGTTAAAATCCATAACAAGTCTAACATTACTCAGAGGTATTCAACTTTTGTATTATTCCACAAAACATGTAAAAATATATATTTTTAAAAAAACAGAATCAGGCTTTTGCCAAGAAGAAAAACATGAATATCAAAATATCCACCTCACCAACTAGATATATAACAAGTACCTACAATCAACTTGTAAACAATTCTGTCATTGCTCCATTGAAGATTCAAATGGTCTTCTGTTGATTCACTACATACTTTACATTTCAAGATTTTTCAGATGCACTATAATGCAACACAACTTCTAGGAACATCGGAAAGGAGTAGGCCATTCTGCCCCTCGAACCTGTTCACCATTCAATGAGATCACGGCTGATCTGTATCCTACCGCCATCCATCCGGCTTGGCTCCATACCCCTTAATACCTTTGGCGAGCAGAAATCCATCAATCTCTGATTTAAAATTATTAATTGAGCTAGCATCTACTGCTTTTTGTGGGAGAGAGTTCCATACTTCTATCACCCATTGCATGAAGAAGTGCTTCCTAATTTCTCTTGAATGGCCTAGCTCTGGTTTTAAGGCTATGTACGCTTGTCTCAGACTCCCCCACCAACGGAAAAAGTTTCTCTCTTTCTATGCTATCAATTCCTTTCAAAATCCTAAAAACTTCAATCTAATCTCCCCTTAACCTTCCAAATTCCATGGAATACAAGCCTAGTTTATGTAATCTCTCCTCATAATCTAACCCGTGGAGCCCTGGTAACATTCTGGTGAATCTGCGCTGCACTCCTTCCAAGGCCAATATATCCTTTCTAAGGTGCGGTGCCCAGAACTGCACACAGTACTCCAGATATGGTCGAACCAGGGCTTTGCATAGCTGTAGCAAAACCTCCTCCCTCCTTTTTACTGTAGCCCTTCCATTAGACTTTTTGTTTATTTTTTGTACCTGACCACAACATTTTAGTGATCTGTGTACATGGACCCCTAAATCCCTTTGGACCTCTAACTTTTCACCATTCAAAAAAATACACAGATCTATCTTTTTTTGGTCCAAAATGAATGACTTCACACTTAGCTGCATTGAAAATCCATCTGCCACAGTTTTGCCCACTCATTTAATCTATCAATGTCTCTTTGTAATTTTATGCTCCAGTCTACACTACCCATTATGCCACCAGTCTTTGTGTCAACAGCAAACTTGGATATATGATTCTCTATTGTATTACCTAAGTCATTAATAAATATAGTAAATAGTTGTCGCCCCTGCACAGATCCTTGAGGGACAACATTAGTCACTTCTTTCCAATTTGAGTACATACCCCTTATCCGTGCTCTCTGTCCTCTACTGTCTAACTAATCTCCTAACCAGGTCAATAATTTGTCTTCAATTCTATGAGGTTTAATTTTAGCTAATAGTCTCTTATGTAGAACCTTATCAAATGCCTTCTGGAAGTCCCTATAAATTACATCCATAGACATTCCCCTCCCTACTACTTTAGTTACTTCCTCAAAAAATTCAATTAGGTTTGTTTGACGTGGCCTGTCCTTTACAAATCCATGTTGGCTCTCTCCAATCAACTCAAATTTCTTGAAGTGCTCAGTCACCCTATTCTTAATTCTAGATTCCAATAACTTACCCACAACAGATGTTAGACGAACAGGTCTATAATTTCCTGGTTTCTCTCTCACCTTTATTAAATAATGGAGTTACATTTGTAATTTTCCAATCTCAAGGGACAATTCCTGAATCGAGAGAGCTTTGCAAGATTATGGCTGAAGCATCTGCAATTTCCTCACTACTTCCTTTAAAACCCTGGGGTGCAAACCATCAGGTCCTGGAGATTTGTCAGTCTTTGGTGCCATTATTTTCTTGCTTACGTTAACGTTAGTGAGTTCCAGTCCTTGATTCATTATTAGCTTCCCTGGAACTTCAGGTATATTATCCTCTTCCTCTACTGTGAAGACTGACGCAACGTAATTATTCAACAAGCCTGCCGTTTCCTTACTTTCATTTGCAATATTACCTACATCACCCTTGACTACCCTTTTTCTTCTAATATAATTGTAAAAACTTAGGGTGTTAATCTTGATATCCCTCAAGTTTCTTTTCATATTCCTTTTTGCAGCTCTTACTATCTTTTTTGTTTTCCTTTGCTGTTCTTTATATCTCTCCCAGTCCCCTGGATCTACATTATTCTTTGCCCTGTCGTATGCTCTTTCCTTTAGTTTTATGCTATCTCTCACTTCTTTTGTTGACCATAGCTGCTTTATTTGATAAGTAGAGCTCTTGCCCCTTCGGAGTATATACTGGTCCTTTATTAAGCTGAATTCTTTTTTGAACACCTCCCACTGTTCATCTGCAGTTTTGTAAATGACACCTTGCACTTGAGGAAATCCTGCTACCCAGTAAAAGCTCTGCACCTTGTTCAGCTGATGCTTCTTTCCACAAGGAAAGTAATGAAAGTGTTGCCTCTTGCAAACATAACATTTGTCACTTGCTTGATACATATGCATAATGCAGACTGTCTGGTGTGGCAAATGTCTCCTAAGATGGTTTGGAAGGATCCACTAGCCTGAAAGCTTCCTGCTATGGTAACCTTTACTTCATTGGCAAGAGCCCTCTCTGAACCAGATGTATGCAGGTCATTGTGGTGCAGATTGTATAAATCAGTGACAACCTGTTTTTTTTTGGACTCTAAGGGAATCAAGGGATATGGGGATCAGGCGGGAACGTGGAGTTGAGTCGAAGATCAGTCATGATCTTACTGAATTGCGGAGCAGGCTCGAGGGGGCGTATGGCTTACTCCTGCTCCTATTTCTTATGTGCTTACCGATAACAGTTTTGCCCAGTTTGCTGTCATCAGTCTTTGTCTCATCCCATTAAAGTTAGCCTTATCAAAATCTCGAATCTGAGTAACTGTGTTAGGTCCAAACCTAACATTGAATTTGATCATATTATGATCGCTGTTAGTTAATCTAACAGCAAAGTAACATTTACCAAAGTCTGGTTCATTACTCATTACTAAATCTAGTATGGCCTGCCTTCTTAATGGTTGGAGAACATGTTTCCCCTGAAAACTATTTCGAATGCACTCAATAGGGGAGACTGAAGCCTTCCACAGCAGAAGACTCACCCTGCTATTTTCTGTGAAGAAATTCTGAAGGACCCAAGTTTCTTCAATCTTGCTTCATATCTCAGAGCTTCTGCCTTGTGGCTCTTCCCTGAACTATTGAATGTAACCTTACAATATCAGTCAACTAACACTTTCCACAGGACATAATGCTAGCACTATCTGGCAACATGCTCCATTAATCACAGCAATCAATGCATTTTATACCAAAGATACCAGAGATAAATCTGGAGCACCATGATGTCCGTTACTATTTATTTAAGCTGTACAACAATCCACAAATACGTTGCAGCAAACACAAGATTAATAATGCAACATGCCCTAGAAACTATTTGTTTATCAAGCGTCTGATCAAATGGTGATTTATAAAATGCTGCACACGAACATCAACCTGATATATGATAATTTCCGAGAAACTTATGTTCACTAATAGTGGGTGGGGGGTTCAGGTAAAGGTAAATTTCTAAGTCTAATGAGAAAACTCAAGGCTGCAGAGCAAAGTAGTGATTTTGGTAAAAACAAGCAGTGTGTCAGGAAGGGACAGAGAGATTAACAAAGAAAATCGGACATTAGTGACTCCGGTCATATCAGGGAAAAATAGTAAAAAAATTAAAATTGAAGGTGCTATATCTGATTGCACAAAGCATTCCTAACAAGAATTAATGGCACAAATAGAGATAAATGGGTTTGATCTAGTAGCCAACACGTGACCAAGGTTGGGACTAAATATTCCAGGGTACTTGACTTTTAGAAAACATAGGCAAAATGGAAAGGGGGAGAGGGTAGCCCTGATAATAAAAGGAGAAAAAGACAGTAGTGAGAAAGGATCTTAGCTCAGAAAATCAGGATGTAGAATCAGTGTGGGTGGAGCTAAGAAATAACATGGGGCAGAAAACACAGGTGTGAGTAGTTTACAGGCCCCCTAACAGTAGTTATCATGTTGGACAGAGTATAAATCAGGAAACTAGAGGAGCATGTAACAAGGGTAATACAAGAACTGTGGGGGACATTCATCTTCATATAGACTCAGCAAACCAAATTGGCAAAAGTAGTTTAGAGGACGAGTTCATGAAATGCATTCGAGACAGTTTTCTAGAACAATATGTCGAGGAACCAACTGGGGAACAGGCTATTTTAGATCTAGTATTGTGTAATGAGACAGGGTTAATTAGTAATCTTATATTAAGGATCCACTGGGGTGGAGTGATCATAATATGATCACTTATATTGAGTTTGAGAGTGACATAGTTAAGAAGAGGCTTACAATGTTGCCAAAAAGAGTAGTAAGCCTGAGGATTGGGAGGGTTTTAGAAATTAGCAAAGGATGACCAAAAAATTGATAAAGAAGGAGAAAATAGAATGAGAGTAAAGTAGCAAGAAATATAAAAACAGATTTTAAGAACTTCTACAAGTATGTAAAAAGGAAGAGAGTAGCGAAAGTAAACTTGGGTCCCTTGGAGGCAGAGATAGGAGAAATTATAATGGGGAATAAGGAAATGGCAGAGACATTAAACAATCATTTTGTATCTGTCTTCACAGTAGAAGACACAAAATAAACCAAAAATAGTGGGCAACCAAGGATCTAATGAGAGTGAGGAACTTAGAGTAATTAAGATTAGTAAAGAAAAAGTGCTGGAGAAATTAATGGGACTAAAAGCCAACAAATCCTCTGGACCTGATGGCCTACATCCAAGGGTTTCAAAAGAGGTGGCTGCAGAGATAGTGGATGCATTGGTTTTGATCTTCCAGAATTCCCTAGATTCTAGAACCGTCCCTGTTGATTGGGAGGTAGCAAATGTATCCCCGCTATTCAAGAAAGGAGGGAGAAAGAGAAAGCAGGGAACCACAAGCCAGCTAGCCTGACATCAGTAGTAGAGAAATGCTAGAATCTATTATTAAGGAAGTGGTAACAGGGCACTTAGAAAATCATAATAATGCACAAGTTCTGGGAATGCAGATTAGATCCAAAGTGTCTGTTCAGGAAAATCTTGGAGGGCGTAGCACTTTGATCTGTACATTCTAGAGTGGGGTAGTGGCAGGTGGATGCCATGCAGTACTTGTGCTGCTGATCAGTCTGTCCTTTCTACATTACTCCACCTCTTCTTCTTCCTCCAAAAAAGCTGAATTCCCAACGGAAAACTCATTATAGCCTCTTTAGAAGTAGGGATGGGGGGGGGGGGGGGAATAGTTTAAGGCTCAAAGGTAGATAGCCAGCAACAAAAAAAAAATTTCAAAATAGACTGAGATAGAAGCTCTTTATGAATCTTTTCATATCAGCAACTGGCACCGATACCTGAGATTCCAGCAATACTGGGCATCTGTTTCACATGGGCCTGATTCACATTCAATATTAATGAGGTGGTAATGATGGAAAATGAGATTTATGACATTACCACATCATCACCACCTCATTTAAATATGGCCACCAGTTTTAGTGTGGGACACATGCAGTGCTGGCCAGAAATTACATTGGAAAACTCAACTGGCGAAAAAAAGTGGAGATCCAGTGCTAAGTAACCCCTCCAGATTTCCTAACCTGTCCACTGGAATATCACCCAAAAATCAGGCAGTGGCAGTAGGAAAATCCATGCTTACGTAGTACATCGTTACTTGGGCTGAGTATTGGCCAAACATATTTGCCTGCGTAGATTTTTTAAAATATAAATAAATGTGATGAGCCGTAATAGCCTGTGTGATATTTTCTCCAAGAGACTGAAGACATAGTGGGAATCCTATGGAAACTTCAGTAAGCAAATAAGCATTAATTGTTTTAAAAAATTAATGGCCAGTGTGTTAATGTCATGACTACTACTATTACTGAATTCCCATCTGTCAGCTGAGCAATGAGCTTGGGGCCGATTTCGATTTCAGCAGTCTGGAATTCTCCAAGTGTTCGACCATCACTCCTTGGCTTCTCTCACTAGGTTGAGCATGCCAATCGGGGCAAGGTGTTGCGCTTGGAGCCACTAGCGAGAGCTGGGTGAATAGTCAGGACCAACTACTAGTAAAGCCACCCTTCTGGGTGCGGTTGTTTGTCATGCAGAGGTGTAACCTTTAGGGCTCATCCCCATACCATCATGACTGGTTGGAAATATTTCACTTTTCTGGGTGTCCAATCGCACAGTTGCCAACCATCTACTTTCTCGGTGTTCTGGCCCTGTGTCCGCGCTATCCGCCATGTTGGCTGTTCCTGAGACACCCCCATAACACTCCACGCTGTTCTGTGCATGTGCTCAAACGTCACACATGTGCGAAAGAATTAGTATGTTTTATACAGGGACTTAACCAGAGCAGAAAAGCTGCCTTAGGAGCTTCTGCATGTGCATTTCTTATGAAGGAGTTTTCACAGAGCCTCCTGATGAGCTTAGATGGGGTTTAATTTTGCAAATTCCCCAAAGCTTTATTCAGACAAATGTTTGCTGCTTTCATTGCTGTAGATTATGATCTGATTGTTATTGAAGTGAGATGGGCTGGACATGAACTACCAAACAACCTTCGTATTCACATGAAATCAAAACATGGTGTGCAAGTGTGGATTACAAATAAAGAGAAAAAACAGACCTAAGATTGGGCCTTTTTGAGTGACATGGCATCAGTTTTACGTTCTGATTCCCAGATGAACACTACACTCTAGCCTACTGTGTTCTCCAGAGACTTTTATGGCCAAGCCCAGCACATTGCTTTGACTAGAAGGGAAAATATTGAGATTGCTGGTATTCGGCAGGCTTTTGTTTGAAAGTTAACTGAATAACTTTCTAAACTGATTCCTTTTACTTACTGAGTGCTGTAGTCAGCTGTATCTGCTGTAAAATGCTACCTCCCAACTTCAAATCGTCTGACTCGGGATAGGATGTCTCTGTGTTCTGATACAACATCTTGGATGGTTTATTTTTCCTAGTATGATTGTTTTGAATTATAATCACAGCAGATAGAAAAGTGGAGTAAGAAAACTATAACTGAGCTTTTAGCTTGGTCAAAAGATTGCTTTATTTCAGAAATCAGAGCACAGGATGAATGGAATTTCACCAGCATCATAATGAAACGATTGTTATACCATCAAGAAAACACAACATACCGTCACAGCCCTACCCCTATTTGGTTGTCAGTGCAGACACTAACATGAAGCTATAAAGTGTGAATGCACTGTAAGGACCCACTCCATGTGATTTTTATTCAATTAATCCACCAGCCTGTATATAAAAAAAACTACCAACATATTTTCTTCTGCTAACACATTGAGGTCTACAAGTTGTTCAATAGAACATGTCACATATTATTCTGCATTACATCATCTAAGCTCACCTCTCCCTTCAGAAATGTCTAGATCTGTCACTTTTATGTTCTTTCAGGTTTTTTTTCTCCCTGTTGAGAGGGTAGATGAGGGCAATGCAGTTGATGTGGTGTATATGTACTTTCAAAAGGCGTTTGATAAAGTGCTGCATAATAGGCTTGTCATCAAGATTGAAGCCCATGGAATAAAAAAGGGCAGTAGCAGCACGGATTCAGAATTGGCCAAGTAACAGGAAACAGACAGTAGTGGTGAACAGTTGTTTTTTGGACTGGAGGGAGGTGTACAGTGGTGTTCCCCAGGGGGCAGTACTAGGACCACTGCTTTTTTTGATATATATTGATGACTTGGATTTGAGTGTACAGGGCACAATTTCAAAATGTGCAGATAACACAAAACTTGGAAGTGTAGTGAACAGTGAAGAGGATAGTGATAGACTTCAAGAGGATATAGACATGCTGGTGGAATGGGCGGAAATGTGGCAGATGAAATTTAACACAGAAAAATGCGAGGTGATACATTTCGGTAGGAAGAACGAGGAGAGGCAACATAAACTAGAGGGCACAATTCTAAAAGGGGTATAGGAACCGAGAGATCTGGGGGTATATGTGCACAAATGTTGAAGGTGGCAGGGCAGGTTGAGAAAGCAGTTAAAAAAGCATACGGGATCCTGGGCTTTATAAATAGAGGCATAGAGTACAAAAGCAAGAAAGTCACTTGTTCGGCCACAGCTGGAGTATTGTGCCCAGTTCTGGGCACCGCACTTTAGGAAAGATGTGTAGGCCTTATAAAGAGTGCAGAAGAAATTTACTGGAATGATTCCAGGGATGAGGGACTTTAGTTAAGTGGATAGACTGGAAAAGCTGGGGTTGTTCTCCTTTGAACAGAGAAGGTTGCGAGGAGATTTGATGGAGGTATTCAAAATCATGACGGGTCTAGGCAGAGTAGATAGAGAGAAACTGTTCCCAATGGCAGAAGGGTCAAGAACCAGAGGACATACATTTAAGGTGATTGGTTCTTTTGCCAAAGGTGATATCAGGAAAAAACTTTTTACACAGCGAGTGGTTAGGATCTGGAATGCACTGCCAGAGAGATGTTGGAGGCAGATTCAATCAAAAGGGAACTGGATAAGTACTTGAAAGGAAAAAATGTGCAAGGCTACGGGGACAGGGCAGGGGAAAGGGACCAGCTGGATTGCTCTTGCATAGAGCCGGCACAGACTTGATGGGCCGAATGGCCTCCTTCCGTGCTGTAACCGTTCTGTGATTAGGCAGAGCCAACATGGTTTAATGAAAGGGAAATCGTGTTTGACAAATCTATTAGAGTTTTTTGGGGGTGTAACCAGCAGTGTAGATAAGGGGGAACCAGTAGATGAAGTATATTTGGATTTTAAAAAAGCATTCGATAAGGTGCCACACAAGAGGCTGTTACACAAGATAAGGGCTCATGGGGTTGGGGGTAATATATTAGCATGGATTGAAGATTGGTTAACGGACAGAAAACAGAGAGTAGGAATAAACGGGTCATTTTGGCAGGTTGTAACTAGTGGGGTGCCGCAAGGATCAGTTCTTGGGCCTCAGATATTTACAATCTATATCAATGAGGGAACTGAGTGTAATGTATCCAAGTTTGCTGATGATACAAAGTTAGGTGGGAAAGTAAGCTGTGAGGAGGACACTAAGAGGTTGCAAAGGGATATAGTCAGGTTAAGTGAGTGGGCGAGAAGGTGGCCGATGGAGTATAATATGGGGAAATGTGAAATTATGCACTTTGGTGGGAAGAACAGAAAAGCAGAATATTTTTTGAAAAGTTGAAATGTTGGTATTCAGAGGGATTTGGGTGTCCTTGTACACAAATCACAGGAAGTTAACATGCAGGTACAGCAAGAAATTAGGAAAGCCTTTATTGCAAGGGGGTTGGAGTATAAGAGTAAGGAAGTCCTTCTGCAATCGTACAGGGCCTTTGGTGAAACCTAACCTGGAGTACTGTGTACAGTTTTGGTCTCCTTACCGAAGGAAGGATATACTTGTCTTAGAGGGGATGCATCAAAGGTTCACGAGATTGATTCCTGGGATTGGAGGGTTATCCTATGAGGAAAAATTGAGTAAAATGGGCCTATATTCTCCGGAGTTTAGAAGAATGAGAGGTTGTCTCATTAAAACTTATAAAATTCTGAGGGGGCTTGATAAGGTCAATGCTGAGAGGATGTTTCCCCTGGCTGGAATGTTTAGAACCAGGGGTTGTAGTCGCAGGATAAGGGGTTGGCCATTTAGGACTGAGATGAGGAGAAATTTCTTCACTCAGAGGGTTGTGAATCCTCTACCCCAGAGAGCTGTGGATAGTCAGTCGTTGACTATATTCAAAACTGAGATCGATAAGATTTTTGGACTCTAAGGGAATCAAGGGATATGGGGATAGGGTGAGAAAGTGGAGTTGAGGTAGAAGATCAGCCATGATCTTATTGAATGGTGGAGTAGGCTCAAGGGGTCGTATGGCCTACTCATATTTCTTATGTTTCTTAAAACAATATTAGGTAGAAATCCCCCACAGTGACAGAAACCAAAAAAGCAACTCCCTTTTTCAGGCTAGATTTTTGTTCCATATCACAGCAGAATAGAATTTTGTGGTCACATATCCCGTTACTTTGTGCAGACAAATTAGTGTGATACATGCTGTATACCAAGGCTGTACTTGTTGGCAATCCATCTAATACAGTAACTAGAAATTCTAGTCACATGACACATTGTATCAATAGAAATTGAGTGGAATACTGTCCCTAGGATATCCCCCCTCCCTTCTTTCTCTTCTATGGTGGGTACAGTTTCTCAATTCAAAAGCTATTCTTCAACTGTGGCTGTGTGTTGACAGGCTTTCACAGCCAAGCTTGAACTTATCCTCACTTGAAGTCCACACAAACACGTACTTTCCAGCAGGGATCACTAACTAGATAGTGATCAGGAGTGAGAAACTGGGGCACTCTCCTAACCCTGGGGCACTATCACGAATTGCAGTTCCCTACTGCCACCCTCATCAAGATCAGCTAACTCTACACAGACCAGGATCTGAACCCAGAACCTCCAGCTGAGCCAGTGGAGAGCTAAACATCGAGGATTCTATTTTGTAGCACAATTACCAGCTTAAATTTACCCAAGTACTTGATAACATTGGATATATTAATTAAACTCAACTATGAGCTGTCACTACAGCATACTGAAATTCACCCACATGAAAAAAATGAGATTACTAGACAGTAAACAACAATTTGATTTCTAATTTATGAATTCAACCAACCACAGAGCCCAGATAAATGCCCAATTAATTTATTAAATAATGGAGAGGTGAATATGTCAGCTTAATGGACTTGGCTTCATCGAGTTAAAGGGCAGACATAGTGAATAGATGACATAAGGTTTGTGGAGATCAATAACTAACATGTTATTCAGACTGCAGTAGTGCTGATCTGTGCTGTAGTTGACTCAATGCCAACTTTACAATAAGAGCAAAATGACAGTAGTAAAATAGTACTGCATTCCCTGAATAATTTTCAAAAAGGCACAAATTCTCTACATTTTTTTAATACAAAATTATACCTGATGTAATTGACAATGCTGAACCCTTACGATAAAAATGGAGGGGTAAAAAAATTGAGAATTCCTACATAACCAGGACCTGGCGCCACACCCTCTCTTAGATCAAAGAAAGTTTAAAAATACATTTATTTAACAAGGTGGTCTCATTACATACAGGATAATATACAGAACTATAGTTTAGACTTTTAAAATTATATATTTTTTATCCTTTCCTTTTCTGAAGGCACCGACTCGATTAGATGTTCCATTGCTCAAGGGAAGGCTGCCAATTTGCTCTGGTTAAATTGTGGGGTACAGAGTTAACGAAAATAAGAAATTAATTTGAAAAAAGGGTACGGTAGAGGTTTTGGAGTTTTGAAAAAAAATAGGATGTTCTGTGCACATAAATAAATTCAATATGCATGGAGCAAAGGTTCTGAAATTGGGAATCAGGTCTAATAA
The DNA here is from genome assembly GCF_035084215.1 of Heptranchias perlo. Taxonomy (NCBI): domain Eukaryota; kingdom Metazoa; phylum Chordata; class Chondrichthyes; order Hexanchiformes; family Hexanchidae; genus Heptranchias; species Heptranchias perlo. The sequence continues at coordinate 32,245,290 of NC_090326.1, forward strand.
TCATCACTCGAGACTCTAAACCAGCGAACACCATCAAGGATAAAGGCTACATTTGTCTTATTCTTAAGAATATCCAATCCAAAGGGAGAGGAGATGATACCATTCAACATAAAGAAGCCATTGAGCTGTGTACAAAGTCCTAATCCATTGAATAAATGAAAACCTCTCCAGGAATAAGAACAGGTACTGCCACTCAAACCCTACCAAAAGCCTTCTCCACATTCAATGACTCAGAGCTGAGTTTCCACTACAGAAATACAGAATACGATATTCCAATTCTCCCATGCTGCTTTTACATGTCAGAACTGCTTCCAATTGTGTTAGCTCCCCTTGTACTGTCGGGTGGATTTGGCAATTGAACAATAACGCCAAACGTGACTTTAAAGCAGCTGTGTATGCACAAGGCTTATGTGCAGTTTGTACAATCTGGCCAGAACCTTCCCCAACATCAGGGGAAGGCCTATATTAGGGGAGCAATAGCAGTTCTGAGCAAAGATCCATACTGGCTAGCAACAGTGAAACGGGTGCTGTTGTACAGGAGGGCTGAGTGTTCAGCAAGTGTTGCCCATGGAACCCATTTGAATTTTGCCACTCTTACCTGGGGGCAGAGTGTTAAGGAGAACTGGCCCCTCAAAATCTATGTGGCCCTCATGAATAATCTGTGCGTAGGTCAATTCCATTCCGGTGGCAAGAATTTTAGAAAGATTATTGCTCTTTACAGTTTAATAGCTAAATATACCAACAATCCACACCGATAGAGAATACTAACATTTTTCACTAAAGCAAGACCAAAACTCCACTCCAAATGCTGTCTTCAAATGGAGATATGCCTTCTGAAGAAGAAGAAATAGACATCAGTACCTGCAGCCTTACCTGCAAATTGATTTATTACTTATTCAGTTCCCAGATGTCTCCGGGAGCCTATAATTGCTTTAACTGGTACTGCCCAATGGTTCTGAAGAACCTGGAACAACATACTGAATTTTGTGTTATCCCCCTGAGCTTAAGTGTTTTCAGGGGCCAAAAGGAAGACCTGAAATGACATGCTAATTTGTCTTGAATCTGGCTGAACTCTAACCCAAATCTCACATCACAATTTGAGGTCAGAACATGCACACAAATATGCTCCCAGCCTCATCTCCTTGCTTATGAAAATTCAGGCAGACCCAGAAGGGTCACAGCTCTGCCTGGTCAGTCAACAAGGAGCTTAGGGCATACTTAGCTTTCATTATAACAAGGAAAACAAATCCGACCTTATCTAATGGATTGTAGGAGGCATAGTAGATAAGCCTGATCCTGTTCCCAATTGCACACTTTCCAACAAGGGCCACTATATGGCATTCATGGGTGGTCAGCCCTAACTCTCCAATGGCTGGAGTCATACTTAGCACAAAGGAAGATGGCAGTGTTTTTGGAGGCCAATCATCTCAACCCCAGGACATCGCTGCAGGAGTTCCTCAGGGCAGCGTCCTAGGCCCGACCATCTTCAGCTGCTTCATCAATGACCTTCCCTCCATCATAAGGTCAGTAATGGGGATGTTCGCTGATGATTGCACAGTGTTCAGCTCCATTCGTAACCCCTCAGATAATGAAGCAGTCCGTGTCCACATACAGCAAGACCTGGACAACATCCAGGCTTGGGCTCATAAGTGGCAAGTAACATTCGCGCCAGATAAGTGCCAGGCAATCACCATTTCCAACAAGAGAGTCCAACCACCTCCCCTTGACATTCAACGGCATTACCTTCACCGAATTACCCATCAACATCCTGGGGGTCACCATTGACCAGAAACTTAACTGGACCAGCCACATAAATACTGTGGCTACAACAGCAGGTCAGAGGCTGGGTATTCTGCGGTGAGTGACTCACCTCCTGACTCCCCAAAGCCTTTCCACCATCTACAAGGCACAAGTCAGGAGTGTGATGGAATATTCTCCGCTTGCCTGGATGAGTGCAGCTCCAACAACACTCAAGAAGCTCGACACCATCCAGAACAAAGCAGCCCGCTTGTTGGCACCCCATCCACCACCCTAACCATTCACTCCCTTCACCACCGACGCACCGTGGCTGCAGTGTTTACCATTTACAAGATGCAGTGCAGCAACTTGCCAAGGCTTCTTCGACAGCAACTCCCCAACCTGCGACCTCAACCACCTAGAAATCAAATTTCCACTTCTCCTTTAGGTGGTCCATCCCTTCCTGGGTATCTTTCTCTCTCTCTCTCTCTCTCTCTCTCTCTGGATGGGCTTTCCACTGCCATCGATTATTAGCCCACCAACTTCCACAACTACCTGGATTATACTTCTTCCCTGTCCACTCCCTGTAAGGACTCTGTTCCTTTCTCCCAGTTTCTGTCTCTCTGTCGCATCTGCTTTGATGATACCACTTTCCACAACAGAACTTCCAAAATGGCCTCCTTTCTTCAGCCGAGCATTTTCCTCCAGAGTGGTAGACAAAATGCTCAAATGGGTCTGTCCCATTTCCTGTGCTTCTACCTTCACCTCTTTCCCTCCACTACAACCACGATAGGGCCCCTCTTGACATGACCTTTCGCCCCACCAGTCTCCACATTAGAAAGATCGTTTTCTGCCAACCCAATCCCATTGGTAAACACATTCTCCTCTCCCCTCTCCGCTTCCTCGCTTGACTCCCTGGTTCATTCTTCAACTACTTCCAGCACTTCCTCTACTTATCCATTTCCTGTTATCCACTGAAGCACTTCATTGTGTGTATATGTGAGTGTACCTGCATTTGAGTCCGTGCACATGCTTATTTCTCTCCCCTTCACTTTATGCTGTTTATTGTAAATGCTATTTATCTGCAATATCTTCCAGTTCTGACGAAAGTCCACACCTGAAATCTCAACTTGTTTGTTCTTTCTACAGATGCTGACCTGCTGAGTGTTTCCAGTGCTTTCTATTTTTGTTAGACTAACTGGTGCATAGTTACTTGGTTTATCCTTCTATCCCTTATGGAAATGGGGTGTTGCCTTGGCTACTTGTCCCCTAGCACAATTTGCATATCTAAGAGGATTGACCGATTCGCCCCAATGCTAAACTTGGAGCATGAATCATTGTGAAGGTTTGAACTAACTCCGAAGTGAAACAGTGAGACTCTCTCCTTCGGGGAATCTCACTCAGATTCCTTCCGGGAACAGCATAAACACAGTCTGAATCCAGTGTCAGATCAGCCCCCAACACTGGATTCAGGCTCCATTTGAACTACAACTGCAACATTTATGCAAAGCACACTTGCTTCGCACCAACGCTGCAGTTGTAGTCTAAATGCATCCCGAGACATCTCCCCATTTCAAACTCATACCCTAGTAGTTATTTCAGAAAAATGATGCGAAGTACACAAATCAGGAATATCAAAATTATAGAAAAATGTGGCAAAACAGATGTTTATTCAAAAACATCTTTAAGTTAACTTCAAGAATCAAGTGCTTTACTTACGAGTTAAACCACTAATATTTTCAAATCTAACCAAGGTTAATTTTTAGGATATATTTTACTTTTTTAAAATAAACTTAAAGCAGTTTTAATTTTCACTCATTTCATTACTCCAACAAGCCACAAGTTAATTTCCAGATTTACCAACATAATTCACAAAACAGCACTGAAATTACACTTAAAAACAAGTGTGGTCTTGCAAACTAGCATGTAACAAGGGACATGTTAATGCTCATGGATAATAAATATCCTAAACTTTGACTTCTGGATCACACACGAGAATAAAACAAGCCGTACAGGTTTATTCATCAAACACATGCACCGAACCAGTCACCAAACTGATTTGTTCTTTAGCTTGAGTCAGCCAGCTGCCACAAACCAATTTACAAGTGGCTGACCAACTCAAGATAAAGCACAAGTCAGAGATGCTTTAATAACTGTGCCAAGAAACAAACAAATCTTTCTACTGATATCATCTGGGTAAAGTCCCAATTCTTAGGACTATTATAGGCCTTCAGCTACTCGGATTCTTAACAGGATGACTTTTAGTCCTTTAATCATTGTCAAGACCAAACATGAGCAGGATTAGCCCAGGTTCTTATCTGCTGCCTTTAATACAGTACTTCATTTCACATGTACATTGCACCAGTGTTAAATACTAGCTGCTTAATATAATTTCTTTTGTTAATCTACTGTACCACTGAAGCATGGATTTTGAAAAAGGGGTCCCGGGATCATTTTGGGGAGAGGGGATGGGGAGCATCAGTGCAGGGATCCCATGGAGTATTTGGTCTGTCTTTCACAGATTTCTGTACTTGTTGATTTACTGTCATATTACTTCTGTTGCTATGTACTAATAAAACTGTTTTTTTGCAAATGATACCACTGTCTTTCATAATTAGGTTAAGTCCCTAAGATTGTTTCATTATTTGCAGGGGGCCCTCCACATAGAAAAATTTGAAACCTTTTGAAACATTAGAAGCAGTTTGTGAACTATTTATTGGACTGCAAATTACAACAGCAGTAATCTCTTTTTTTTGAACTTTACAAGTTATCCAGGAGGCTCTTTGGATCTGAACCCAATTTCCATTAGCCGATCACCCAAAATCATCGGTTTTACTACAAATGTCATTGCTGCTACTCGTATTTAAATAACACCTTTAATGTAGACAAATATCCCAAAACCTTTTACAAAGGAGTAATAAAAAATGGATGTCTAGTCAAAGGATAAGACATTAGGAGGGGATGACTAAAATCTTGGTGAAAGAATGGGTTTTAAGGAAGGTTTTAAAGGAGGAGAGGGTGATGGAAAGGAGGAGTTTTGAGAGAGAATTCCAGAGCTGAAATAAATCATACTATGAATGAGATCTTAAATTATCAATTCCTTCCTAATCAAAAGGATATTTGTAGCCAGACACTCAAACTATAATGCTGCCCAGAATATAAACCTTTAAATAAACATTTCCAGGTAACTTAGTTAGTGTAGCCAGTAAAAATACTCCAATACAGATCTGATGACAATATTTCATAAAGAACACGCAGAAGCCAAAGGTTAATCAGAAGGGCGGAGAGAAAAAGCATAGCTGCAGGGGCAAAGCATAACAGTAAAAAATTCTCTTGGTATTACAATAGCAAGAAGATTGTCAGAAGAGATAAGAACATTAAAACAATGCACATGTGCTTGATAATGAGGATCAGCACAAAACAATAAATATTCAGAATTATTACTTCCTCAAATTATTCACAAGGCAACACTAGAATAACCTACCCTCTCCGAAATAGAGTACCAAGGCAACATTCAGGACTTGAGTATAAATGAGATAGAAGTCGTAAACAATCAGAAAGGACTTAAAACAAATAATTCTCCAGGGTTAGATAGTATTTATCCCCGAGGGTTGAGAGAGACTAGCAAGGAGATTTGTGAGGTATTGACAATCATTATGAGGGAGTCGATGGACACTGGGGATGCAAACACTGAGACTGCGAACAGGTTGAAGTGGTGCCCACATTCAAAAAAAGGTGACTTAGCAGAGACAAGCTTCTACAGGTCTATAATGGAATCGATTTTCACCACTATTATGATAATAACACCTACCACAACAGTCACCGAGTAAAAAGCAGTCAACATGGGAAAGGGAAAATCCTGCCTGAACAACCTCCCCAATTTCTTTGAGAAAGTGACAACCTATGTGGACTGTGGGAGTAAAACAAGGTTCAAATTAGTTAAAGACATTTTAAGACTAACGTCAGGAAGTTCTTCTTCACACAGCGAGTGATTAAACATTTGGAATGGACTTTTGAATAAAGTGGTAGAGACAAAACTCTGAAATAATTTAGAACAACTGGATGCAGCAATGGAGGGTATGGGGAGGGGGTTTGGAGTGTGGGATTGCTTTGGATGAATGACCTAACTCATCCATAAATATCTTGCGAATGAATTGTTCGACATTCATTTCAAGCTTTTCCATTTGTTAATATTGAAATGAAGTACCCACCTCTGCTGAGCCTGGAGTGCCCAATACCTCTCACAAACAAAACTGTACAGGTAATTTCAGTGTAGAGGAGTGATACCACAGAGCAGTGATATCAGCAGAGCACAGTATTTTTACATAGTCAGGGAGTGGGCAGGGGAAGGGTGAGAATGAAGCCTACTTTTACTTTGTTAAGTTTCTGCTGGTAGCGGTCCCACTGCCCACTGATGTAAAAGTCAAAGCAATTACTGATCATAAGCTTTTTCTGCCTTAACCCTCCTCATCTTGGGCTGTTGACTCATCCCATAATTCAACTCCAGTGTTGCCACAAGGCTTATTTAGTGTATTGGTACCAAGTCATCACCTCAAACTGTCTCCACTGCTATCAGGAGTGACAGACCAACAACCACCAATAAAAAAAGTAGACTTTTATATCGCACCTTTCGCTCCTCAGGACCTCCCAAAGCACTTTACAGCCAATGAAGTACTTTTGAAATGTAGCCACTGTTGTAATGTAGGAAGCAGAGCAGCCAATTTGCACACAGCAAGGACCCACAAATAGCAATGAGATAATGACCAGATAATCTGTTTCTAGGTGTTGGCTGAGGGATAAATAGTGACCAAGATGCCGGAAGAACTTTCCTGTTCTTCTTCAAAATAGTGCCATGGAATCTTTTACGTCCACCCGAGAGGGCAGACGGGCCTCGGTTTAACGTCTCATACAAAAGACAGCACCACCGACAACGCGGTACTCCTTCAGTACTGCACTGGAGTGTCAGCCTAGATATTGTTATATCATTAGCTCATAATGGTCTCTCCATACACTACCCATAGTTTGGAGAGAGAATCTACAACTGTACCACTGTGTTTTTCAACTCAAGTGGACGCAGCTTGAAAATTTAACACAAGCATCACATCTTACTGACACTCAGTTCCATAAGTGCTGGCAGCAGCTCTCTAGCACCAAAGCTAAGTGCCAATATTCATGTATGAGTGTATACAGCATGTGCCAGCATCTATTTGAGTATGATACCATCAGTCAAATCTGACCGTTGGTTTTCAGCCAAAGTTTGCATGCACAATTAAAGCTGGAGTTTGGTAGTCCGAGGATCTGTGTCCTTTCAACAGCCTCAAAATCTCAAGATTCACAGCCTAAAAACCCTGGAATTTGAGATTCTTTTCACTGTCTTCTCACTTCCACAAAGTTCACCCAAGCACCAGGAATAGCACTGCCTCAGTTTTTCTGAGTAATTGCAGAAGGTGAGAGAAGAGGAAGAATTAGATGGAATCATCGTTTCGGATTCCCCAACCAGAGGAAATAGTTTCTCTGTATTTACCCTATCATGATGTGGAGATGCCGGTGATGGACTGGGGTTGACAATTGTAAACAATTTTACAACACCAAGTTATAGTCCAGCAATTTTATTTGAAATTCACAAGCTTTCGGAGGCTTCCTCCTTCCTCAGGTGAATGTGGAAATGAAATCCTCGAACCCTTCGCATTTATAAATCACAGAACAATACTTGGTGATTACAGACAGTGTTTTCAACTGCCCGTTGCCAAGGCAATCAGTGTGCAGACAGACAGGTGTTACCGACAGATCCCCCGAATATACAAACCACCAAAAAAAAAAGAGGCAGAAACATCGAAAAGACAGCAAATGACCCGTTGTATTAAAAACAGATAACATTTGTTCGCTGGTGGGGTAACGTGTAGCGTGACATGAACCCAAGATCCCGGTTGAGGTCGTCCTCATGGGTGCGGAACTTGGCTATCAATTTCTGCTCGACGATTTTGCGTTGTCGTGTGTCTCGAAGGCCGCCTTGGAGTATGCTTACCCGAAGGTCGGTGGCTGAATGTCCTTGACTGCTGAAGTGTTCCCCGACTGGGAGGGAACCCTCCTGTCTGGCGATTGTTGCGCGGTGTCCGTTCATCCGTTGTCGCAGCGTCTGCATGGTCTCGCCAATGTACCATGCTCTGGGGCATCCTTTCCTGCAACGTATGAGGTAGACAACGTTGGCCGAGTCACAGGAGTATGAACCATGCACCTGGTGGGTGGTGTCCTCTCGTGTGATGGTGGTATCTGTGTCGATGATCTGGCATGTCTTGCAGAGGTTGCCGTGGCAGGGTTGTGTGGTGTCGTGGACGCTGTTCTCCTGAAAGCTGGGTAATTTGCTGCGAACGATGGTCTGTTTGAGGTTGGGTGGCTGTTTGAAGGCGAGTAGTGGAGGTGTGGGGATGGCCATAGCGAGATGTTTGTCGTCATTGATGACATGTTGAAGGCTGCGGAGAACATGGCGTAGTTTCTCCGCTCCGGGGAAGTACTGGACGACAAAGGGTACTCTGTTAGTTGCGTCCCGTGTTGGTCTCCTGAGGAGGTCGATGCGATTTTTCGCTGTAGCCCATCGGAATTGTCGATCGATGAGTCGAGCGTCATATCCCGTTCTTACTAGGGCGTCTTTCAGCGTCTGTAGGTGTCCCATCGCGTTCCTCCTCGTCTGAGCAGACCCTGTGTATTCGCAGGGCCTGTCCATAGGGGATGGCCTCTTTGACGTGGTTAGGGTGGAAGCTGGAAAAGTGGAGCATCGTGAGGTTGTCTGTGGGCTTGCGGTAGAGTGAGGTGCTGAGGTGCCCGTCTTTGATGGAGATTCGTGTGTCCAAGAAAGAAACTGATTCTGAGGAGTAGTCCATGGTGAGCTTGATGGTGGGATGGAACTTGTTGATGTTATTGTGTAGTCTCTTTAGTGATTCCTCGCCGTGGGTCCATAGAAAGAAAACGTCGTCGATGTGTCACTTCCAACTCCCTTTTAAACACTTTCACAACAGTAACAGTGCAGATTGTTTCCACAAAGCTGTATGCAAACTCCATGGCTTTCATAGTGTAAATGGAAATTCCTGCAGACATGTACATTCATCGATGCAAGAAATGCCCACAGTTTCACCATCTAAAGCATACTCTGGTCACTGTCCTAGCACTGTGGCAAAGCAATAAGGCACCAGTTCAGTGAGCTAAAAAGTTATCACTTAAAAGTATTCGATAACATTCAAATTGAAAATACTTTTGGGGTATTTGGTCCATAATGCCCAATGAATTTACCGAAGATATTTAACAGCAGTAAATGAGTCACAAACGTATCATTTCAGTTGCCATCTTGTTTTCTTTTTAAAATTTATAAACATGAAATATTCGCCTATGGTTGCTCATAACTAGAGATGCAACAAAAATGCAATACGTAGTCCACAAATTATTTTTTTTCTCTTTACTGCATCTCATAATTTAAATTATTTTTAGAACACTCAAATTGGAAGTTTTGCATTCATTTAAAAGGCAGCATATTGCCTGCAGAGATGAAGGGCCCGATTTTACCAGGGGTGCGGGTTGGCAGCGGGTGGTCAGTCGGGCTCGAGAAAAACGCGCCGGCCAAATTGAGTGCGTTGCGCGCGCGATCGCGGGATGATTGATGTAATTCGCTGGCAGTTACGGGTTCCGCGCTTCTCAGCTGCGTGCCGGCGGCCTGCGCATGCGCATTGACGTCTGAGCGATGTTGGAGCTCTATTTAAAGGGGCAGTCCACCAAAGCCCCTCCAGCCACAACCTACAGTCCATGAAGGATGGAGGAGCGCAGGTGTAAGGCTGCTCCCCGATTCACGGACCACGCCCTCCAGGTGCTGCTGGACGGGGTCCGCATGAGGAGGGAGACGCTGTTCCCCACGGATGGAAGGAGGTGCCCTGGCAGCGCCACCAAGAGGGCATGGGAGGAGGTGGCCGCGGAGGTCACAAGCAGGGGCAACACCACCCGCACTTGGATTCAGTGCCGCAAGAGATTCAATGACCTCACCAGGTCCGGGAAAGTGAGTACACTAACGCACTCTGCGTCACTCCGTCTTCCACATCACCTCAAACACCTCACAACCCCATCTCCACTGACAGCACTGCGCTCCCGCACCAATCCTCACAGCCACCCAACTATCAGCCTCACAGTGCCTGCACGTACCCACCGTCCCTGTCCCCACTCAACCACTACCACACACCCCAATGCCCATACAATGGGATGGCCATGTGGCACACGCATCCTCCCATCCATCTGCCACACGCTCAACCCACTCACACCAATGCCTGAAGCGTCTCACATTGTAATCATCACTCAATAACGTTTTTGTGTTTTGCCCTCACAGGAGAAGAGGGCCAGGAACGCACGCGATAGGGCACGCACCGGAGGGGGCCCGCCACACGAGGTGGCTCTGACAGACGCCGAGGTCGAGGCACTGGAGATCAGCCGCACGCTGCATTGCCTGTCGGTGGCGGATGGCGAGGCTGTTTCTGTCGAAACGGCCGGTAAGGGAAAGCTGGCACTCATCACTCATGAGCGCGAATGATCTTAGCATCACATGGCATATGCCGCACCGCCACATTTGGACACATGCCTGATATTGCCCTCTGTTCTCTTGCAGGGCCATCTGCGATCGACGTTTCGGTTGAGGGCGATTCCTCAGAGGACATGCCCGTCTCTGAGGGTGCATCGTCACACATGAGCCTTGCATCCACCAGCGCAGATAGACACACCTCGGTGGGTCCCCCCCCCTCAGTTAGTTGGGATTGCACATGGTGAGTCACCGCGCACACGTGAGCATGAGCAGACCCTGGTGGCAGGGTCAGCCGCGGAGGGTCCGCGTCGGTGGGAGCACTCTTCTCCAGGCTCTGCTCAGCCGGACCCAGATGCTGAACCCAGGGGGCCACCAGTCAAGAGAGTCGTCGAGGGGCACCAGCACATTGCTGAGGTAATGGGAGAGGTGCCACGCGCACTCTCCACAATCGCACGGAGGATGGAGGATGGAGGAGTCCAACTCCTACATGAGGGGAATGGTGGCACAGGTGCAGGAGGGTATCGCCGAGATAGTGTCGCACGGACGTGAAGGCATCTCTGAGATAGTGTCGCGGGTAGGTGTGGGAACGTCTGCGATGGAGGACAGGCTAGCCTCCCTCGATAGTCACGCACAGCTCACCAATGAGTCCATCCAGGCCCTCACAACAGCTGTTCGGATTCAGGGTGAGCAACATTCTGCCGCCATCAACAGGTTGACAGATACATTGGAGGTGGCCTTGCAAGGTCTCAACCACGTCATCCAAACTGCCGTCCAGCAGGGTGGAAGGGGTGATGTGGGCCTTGGCCATGAGAGGGAAGATGGTGAACGGGGAAATGGAAGTGTGGACGCTACTCAAGGCGCCCCCACGTCTCACCCATTGCCCCCCTCTCAACCAGTGCCCGCAATAGTCCATCCTCTCCAGGTGGCCGAGTCTGCCCCTGCACAGGTGCAGGAGGAGCAGTCTGTGGAGGTGCCCTCACGGGCACCGAAACCCAGGGGGCGTCGGCCCAAAGCATCTACCAGGTCAGGGCACGAACAGGAGCAACCTGCCACCACCTCTGCTGGAGCCACAGGGGTAGCACCACTTAGGGGTACCCGGAAACGAAAGCCTAAAGTTCCGTAAGCACACAGGGATTGCACCAGGGTGTTTGTCTATTTGGTTTTTTTTAATTTCCACTCTTTGAATGTCAACACAAAATAAACTCACTTTTTCTCACCAATGCAGCCACCTCTTGTCCATAATTCTGCAGCTTGTGCAATATGTCCCTTCCGTGCGCCTCATCATGACGACGACTACCCCGTCCCACCCATTGGGCATAATACAGTGGGTGCAGGTGTACAGGCACCACTCTTCTGTGGAGGGAGCCTGTATGGACCCTTGTCTGTGCACGTTATGGCATGTGAACGCCTCACACAGTGTGATGTTAGGAGAACCGTTGCCATATGAATGCCTCCCTGGCCTGACGAGCACGCAGGGAAGCCGGTGTTCGGCCCATGGGTCGTTCCTCCTCCTCTCCCTCTTCTTCTTCCTCCTCCTCCTCCTCCTCATTGTCGTCCTCAATGTGGGTGGCGGGTGTGCATGGGGCCTCCTCCAGCGGCACCCCTCTCTCTAGTGCCATGTTGTGCAGGGCACAGCAGACAACAATAATTCGTCCCACTCGGAGTGGCGTGTATTGGAGCGCTCCCCCGGAACGATCAAGGCACCTGAAGCACATCTTGAGCAGCCCTATAGCCTGCTCAATTGTAGACCTGGTAGCAATGTGGCTGTCATTATACCGACGCTGCGGCTCGGTAATGGGGTTCCTCAGAGGTGTCATAAGCCACGTGTGCAGGGGATATCCCTTGTCGCCGAGGAGCCAGCCGTTGCCGGTGTTGGGTGCGTGGAAGAGGGGCGGGACGGTGGACTCCCTGAGGACGAAGGCATTGTGGCAGCTGCCAGGGTATCTGGCGCACACGTGTAGGAATCTCTGGCGGTGGTCACAAATGAGCTGGGCGTTCATGGAGTAATACCCTTTCCTGTTGATGAACAGCCCTGGCTCATGTGGAGGTGCCCGTATTGCTATGTGGGTGCAATCGATTACACCCTGCACCCGTGGGAAGCCAGCCACAGCATGGAATCCAACCGCCCTCTCCGTCTGGCTGCGCTCATCCATGGCGAAGTTGATGTAGGTCGAGGCCCTGCGGAACAACCCATCGGTGATCTGCCTCATGCACTTGTGTGCAGACGACTGACAGACCCCGGTGATGTCCCCCGTGGCACCCTGGAAGGATCCGGAGGCGAAGAAGTTGAGGGCAGTGGTGACTTTGACGGCGACGGGTAAGATGCTGCTGCTTGGTCCATCCGGGAGCAGCTCATCATTAAGGAGGCTGCAGATGTCGGCGACTACCTGGCGAGTGACTCTGAGCCTACGTATGCACTGCTGCTCAGAGAGGTCCATGAAGCTGAGCCTCGGTCTGTAGACCCCGTGCGGAGGGTAGTGCCTCCTGCGACGCATATCTCTCTGCGGTTGCCCTCCCTCCTGCTGTGCAGGTGGATGTGCCACAGCTCCGTGTTGTGGGGATGCACGTCTCTGAGGCGGACGGCGTGGACTGCGAGGCTGGTCATGCTGTTCGTCCTCCGAGGAGGTCAACGCAGCACCCATCTGGCAGGTGTAGGTCTGCGGGGTTGTGCACGCTAGAAAAGTGTGTCCTCGCACAGGGATTGCACTTCCACGCCGGTGAATCTTCTTGCTTGGAGGAGGGTGGTGGAGGGCAGGCGTTGCCCAATGTTACGGAGTGTCCTCCTGCGTTGGTGAAGGCTCTCCGCCCCCACCTGTGGAATGCACCTTGGCAGCTGCCACAGGCTGCTGGCTGCAACACGTCCGTTGGGAGTGTGAGTGTTTCCCCCAGTCTGGGAAACAGTCTCATTTCACCGTAAAATCCCACACTTGTTATAAAAACAGCTCAATCAGGTCATTTAATGACCTGAAATTCCTTGATAAATGCACTCAAGTGGAACCCCGCTGGCTTTAATTGCCTGCGGGATTCCCACCAGCGGGGGCTGCGCACGCACCCCCGCACATCAGCGCGGAACCCGGAAGTGGGCGGGATCGAGGCGCGATCCGGTCCCGCTCCTCGATTTCGGGATTTTAGAGGCCCCCCCGCCGAGAACGCACCCGAGACCGGGTGCTAAAATCGGGCCCGAAAGACCTACAGTAACCTATTGAAGGGACAAAGATATGTTTAATATGCAAACACTTTGATTACAAAACTTGCCAAGAGTGATTGCATCATTAGAATCAATCACAGTAATCCAATCAAGGGGACTGCTCCTCTCCTGTTGCAAAATGGGTCAACTGAATTAATGGTGCCTTGAGCCAAGTTTCAATGGGACATGTGAAACAGATCAAACATAGACTTTGAGTTTCTAAGTTGCGTGGATTGCTATCATTGTTCAATTAAATTACCTGTCTCTCACAGACTGACCTTCAAAGTTTGAGTAAAAAGAACTCACACACTTCATATATCAACAATTAATGTAGCACATTACAATGTGGATGTAATACTATGAAAATCCCATGAAGACTTTATTCTGTTGTTTCACTGAAAAGTCAAACTATTTTTGTTTTCTCTCCACAATGAAAGTCTTCAAAGGATCACATCTGAATGGTTTGTTTCTCCAATCCTTCAACAACTGTCTCCAGACTGCTGTATTTACACTGATTCAGTACGAATTAAGAGCAGGAGTCGGCCATTCGGCCCCTCAAGCCTACTCTGCCATTTGATAAGATTATGGCTGATCAGATTGCGACCTCAACCCTACTTTCCCGTCGACCTACTATAAACTTTGACTCCCTTGTTAGTCAGGAATCTATCTAACTCAGCCTTAAAAATATTCAATGACCCTGCCTCCACCGCTCTCTGGGGAAGGGAGTTCACAGACTCACGACCCTCAGAGAAAAAATTTCTTCTCATCTCTGTCTTAAATGGGAGGCCCCTTTTTTTAAACCAAGTTCTGGTCTCTCCCACAAGGGGAAACATCCCCTCAGCATCTACCCCTTCTCGTCACCTCAGGATCTTACATGTTTCAGTAAGATCACCTCTCATTCTTCTAAACTCCAGTGTATACAGGCCCAACTTGTCCAACCTTTCCTCATAAGATAACCCCCTCATCCCAGGAATCTGTCGCGTGAACCTTCTCTGAACCTCCTCCAAAGCAATTATGTCCTTTCTTAAATAAGGAGACCAAAACTGCACACAATATTCTAGATGTGGTCTCACCAATGCCCTGTACAACTGTAGCAAAATATCTGTACTTTTATATTCCATTCCCCTTGCAATAAATGACAACATTCCATTTGCCTTCCTAATCACTTGCTGTACCTGCACAATAACTTTTTGTGATTCATGTACTAGGACACCCAGATCCCTCTGTACCTCAGGATTCTGCAATCTCTCTTCAGTTAAATAATATACTGCTTTTCTATTCCTCCTGCCAAAGTGGACAAGTTCACATTTTCCCACATTATACTCCATCTGCCAATTTTTTTGCCCATTCACTTAACCTATCTATATCCTATTGCAGACTCCTTATGTCCTCTTCACAACTTACTTTCCTACCTACCTTTGTGTCAGCAGCAAATTTAGCAACCATACATTCAGTCCCTTCATCCAAGTCATTGATATAGATTGTCAACAGTTGAGCCCCAAGCACTGATCCTTGTGGCACTCCACTCGTTACATCTTGTCAACCTGAAAATGACCCATTTATGTCTACTCTCTGTTTCCTGTTAGCTAACCAATCCTTCATCCATGTTAATATGTTACCCCCTACACCATGAGCTCTTATTTGTATAGTAGCCTTTGATATGGCACCTTGTCAAAAGCCTTCTGGAAATCGAAGTACACCACATCCACAAGATCCCCTTTATCCACGTTGCTTGTTACTTCTTCAAAAGAACTCTAATAAATTAGTCAAACATGATTTCCCTTTCACAAAGCCGTGTTGACTTTTCCTGATTGCATTGAGATTTTCTAAGTGTCCTGCTATAACCCTCCTTAATAATAGATTCTAACATTTTCCATATGACAACTGGCCTGTAGTTTCCTGCTTTCTGTCTCCCTCCTTTCTTGAATAGAGGAGTTACATTTGCTATTTTCCAATCTGATGGGACCCTTCCAGAATCTAAGGAATTTTGGAAAATTAATACCAATGCATCCACTATCTCTGCAGCCACTTCTTTTAAGACCCGAGGATGAAGTCAGTCAAGACCTGGGGACTTGTCAGCTTTTAGTTTTAATATTTTTTTTTCAGAACCCTTTCCCTGGTGATTGTAAATGTTTTAAGTTCCTCCCTCCCTTTCACCTCTTGATTCACAATTATTTCTGGCACGTTATTGTATCCTCTACAGTGAAGACAGACGCAAAATATCTTGCTCATACTATTGCTACCACGCATAACTCTATCCATGAATAGGCCCGTTTGATAGTTTAGTCCCAATGACTGTACTGACGTCTGAAATACACAAACTCAGATTCCACTTATATTTTTGAGGTTCTTCATTTTCTATTACTCTCTATGTTTTATTGGGGCTCGGCATCATATATCATCCCCATAACGACTCTTGGCTTTAAATGTCCCAGGGAGAGCTTTCACTTATCCAGATATCTACGCAAATTTGTCATGTGACCAACGATTGAACAGAAAACCCTCTTCCTCATTTGATCACCTGTCTTCACGTGACCTATCACTTTGGAGAGCAGCAGAATAACACTACATTAGACCAGGACTTAGGCTTTAACTATCAAACTTATTAAAATGGTAACAGAGTAAGTGAACAGCAGCAATGACAACATACATTTTACAATAGTTATAAAGATGGAAGACGAACCACCACCATCAACTTGCAGTTATAATGCACCTTTAACATAGAAAAATATCCCATGCCACTTTGCCGAGCCAAAGGAGGACATATTAAGAGGTGGGTTTTAAAGGATGGTCTTAAAAGGAGAGGGTAGTGGCAAGGCAGAGGGATTTCAGGCGTGTGGGGCCTAAACAGCTTAAGGGGCAACTGGGAATGGGTGCGGGGGGGGGGGGCGAGCACGGGTAGAGGAGTTGAGTCAGTAGTATTCAGTTTGTTGGGGGGGGGGGGGCAAAAACAATGGCTTCAGACTTCCCAACATTTAGCTGGAGAAAGTTATGGCTCCTCCAAAACGATGCAGCATGTAGACAAAGAAGGGGAGGGCAAGGATGGATCCTTGGAGGACTGCTCATGTGAAAGTGCGAGGGTGGGAATAGATGCCATTGCTAGAGATGCTCTGGCTAGTACCAGATATTTAAGAGTGGAGCCAAACAAGGCAGTCCCATGGAACTGGACAGCAGAGTGGATCGACTTGAGAAGGACAGTGTGGTTGACATTGTTGATTGAAGAGTTTGAAGAGGATGAGGGCGGATATTGCACCACGGAACTTAACTATTGTGGGCAGAAAACAGCAGTCATGATTGCTACACTAAACAATGCATTCTTACATGGCACTTTTTTCCCTTCTTTCCAGCGGAGCTATCCGGCCCATCATTCTCCGAAGACTTCAGGTATCAATTTGAACCAGCCACACTGAGAAATACTTTCCAGAAAAGGACCGGGACCAAACAAATTTAAGCAACACAAATTTTTTTTTAAATCTACTAATCAACATGTTTGAACAAATCCTAAAAGATGCACACATTTGAATTTTATGTCTTGGACCCTCTCATGATCAACAGACTGAGAGACAACAAAAATCTCCAACATCTGTATCATAATAAACCAGGGCATATTTCTCTGAGAGTGAAACTAGTTTTTAATACTCTCTATGTATTGCAAAAGTATTAAAAAAGCCATTACCATGCTAAACCTTCAATAGAAATGCTTCATTTTTGTCAGTTCATAGGCGCCAGAAATTATCTCACCAGTCCTCTCAGATCTCAATTGCCACTCCCCAACCCCGAGTTCTCCCATATCCTACCTAATGAAGTGCTCCCTTTCCCACAGCCACTGCAACAGCACATTCGGTGAGTAACACCATGGGAAATCTCACCTATTTATTAAATATTTCTTTGTTCAAATAAGAAAGTGAAATGACCTTGAAATGGATCGAAACTAGCCTTGCATACAGACAAAAAGCTCCTCTATGTATAATGCACCCCCAGAGATTGACAAGCAGTTAACAATAAAACATTAGAGAACGATAACACAATTGTGATCATCGATGATTATACAATGTGAACAGTAGAACAATCATCAGTGGAAACAGTGTGGTCCCAGCTTATAATGAAAATGGAGACTGGCAACGAGTAAACAAACTATCTCTATTCATTAACACTTGGAGAGTTTGCCTCAATGAGCATTTCCAAAACTACAAGAACCTAGTGTAAAACCAACTTTTCATCTGGTCTGGTGTCATTCTAACAAGGCTGAAAAGACTCAGACGTTGCATAGCTCAATTTTAGACATCCCAGAAGTTCTCAAGGACCCATAAGCCCAGGCCTTAATTATTTTCTTTGTGAAAGAAAACAAAGATGTTACTGTTGGATTATATTTTCCACTGAAAACATCTGATAGACTGCCAAGTCCTGTGGCCAAAACTTTGCCTTGGTCAGTCTGCTGCTTGTTAATAAGTATTTATTCCTGCAGTTTAGAGAAACACAAAAAGAACGCAACATTCACAGGATATTGCTCAGATTAACATTATTCATTGCTATTTTAAGTTGTATGGGATAGTGTTGCTAAAAATCATTATTTACTCATTCAATACCATAAAATTTGCATAGTGGATTCAGAGAATGTAGTGCCAAAAAAACAATTTAGGAACAATTCTGACACAAGGCTAAAAGGTATAATGGAGCTCATTGTGGACAGATCATGTGATTTGTTGCAGAAAGAAGAACTGTGTGGAGATGAGAAAAGGCCATTCAGCCCATCAAGTCTGTTCCGTCCAAAGTTCACGTGAAGTTATTGTATCATTGGCTTCCTCCATCACAGTTCAGTCCTACCATCTTCATCAATTTATCACCCAGAATTTTCACTGCCTCCTGAACAAAGTTAAGCCAATTTTTTAATCAAAAAATGCAGCGCGTGAACACCAAAGAGCATTGTGTGGAGTAAGTGTACAAATTCGCAGGTCGTCACCTGTCACCACGTCAAGTTGCACTGATCATAGGTCACTTGGTAAGAACATTTGAAATGTTACTGAACTTTTAATTCAAATTTCAAGCAAAGCTGAACAAAAGGAGCTAAATTCCTCAAAAAACCAAAAGGGAACAATGTAATTAATGATCTTGAACAAAACTGTGTTTTAATAAATCACATTCCAAAGTCACGTATTCATGTAATTTAATTACAGAAAAAACATACATTCCCATTTTTTGTTACAAGGAATTTCACCTTCAAATTACTCAGTACGATCTCCCTCAATGACACGTAGCCATAGAAATTATGTTCAATTTTCACTTTTCCCACAAGTTATTTTATTTTTTCTCCTGTTTCCCCATGCACGATATACCTCCAAGAAAAGCAACTAAGTGACCTGATCCCAGGTCTCTGCCAAAACAACCCCATAACCTAACATTAGGACCATGACATTTGCCCTCAGACTGTGTCTTGCTTTAGAGTAAAGCACTTGGACTCCATTCTGTGCATTCACCCTCAAAAAAATGGCAAAGCTCAAATTTGACCTAAAATGTAGGCTTACAATTCACATGGAATAGTGCTCCAACACACTTTTCAATGGCACAGCCATATAATATAATTAAAATAGATTTACTGTATATAAGCAAACTGCATGTCAAATAGTGCATGGCAACTCAACAGAACTGAATTCCATGCAGGATGTATTTGTTGTGAAATTGGTCTTCCCCACCACTAAATTCCTTTTCTGTGGTGAAACACCTAGACTTGGTTGCTCCCCAACAATAACATGGATAACTTTAGTCAGTCACCATATTCAAGAACACTGGACTCCAATGTGCTGTCCACTTGAATTACAGTAAATATGAACCATACTAATTTAGAAACTAAACATTATGATTTAAGATACTATTTTGAAAAGGTTTGACAATGTACAAGAAATCAGCATTCGAGTCTTCTACAAACTTAATGTGAACAAATCTTTTCCAAGTGTATCACATCGTACCTGCTAAACTTTAGATCTCCCGAGATGTTGCTGCCATTCTGTCACAACACAGCTTGAACGCAACAGTGATTTACCTCTCGCTGTAATACAGCAAATTTACTGAAACAATACATCATACCTATCACAAGGGGAAATATGCACGTCTTCCTAATACTGAAAAGGTACAGACCAGACTGATATAATATCTGTAATACTATTTAACTACCACTTTACAAAACATATTTAACATGGAAGTAAATTGTTTCTTCCCTCCCCGAGACCTATATTCTCAGTTATTAACATTTATAGTTCTTCGCCCTACGTTCAATGGTGAATTTGTAGCATTTCAAGATGCAAGTACATTTGTTTATTCTCTCCTCCCTCCCCAAAACCCTTTTCCCCAGTTATTCACATTATAAATCACAAGTTGCTCCCCCACCCCCATACTTCGCATAGTTCTTTCTAAACCCATCATTGTTGCAGCCTTGCACCAGGCAGATTTTTTCCACCAAAGTCTCCAATGGCCAGCACCTTTAATATCCTCCAGCCTAACTGCCTGTAACAGAACTCAAAGCAACCCCTGCACAATCTCAGTGACACAAAAAAAAATTCCAAAAATTAAATAACTCGAACACTAAAAAAAAAATTGTTCTTATTTTTCTGCCGCTGGTACCTCACAGTTACTTGTAAATTTTCTGCATGCTGCCGTATAATATGTGCTATTGAAATGCGCACTGGGTATTGTAGGTTCATAGGGGAAGGATGAAAACCGCAAACCCATAATGTATTAGACACACAAACAGAATTTATCAACCCAGTTAAAGCCCAGAAAGACCAAAATTCACTTTCAGATCTTGAAGGCTCAGGATGTGTGGGGGAAAGTTTCTGGAAACATTTCCAACACGCACCAGCTAATTTTATGTATGAGTTTAGTGGAGGGTTTGTTCAGAATTTTATAATTGACCGAAAAGTTATATAAGACCTTGCATTTATATAGCACTGTATCATGGCGTCAGGTGATTCCAAAGTGCTCCAGAACCAACGAATTACATTTGAAGGGCAGTCATTGTTGTTATCCAGGCAAACAACATTTTTTTTGCAGCTTCCTTTGATCTTATGGTTTGTAACAGAACTTCAATGCAGACTGCTGCTTCAGCCAAAATTTTGAAAAGAACTCAAGATTACATTTACAACCTATATGACTGCTTCCAGCCCAAGCATTTTAGTCAAGGTACAGGAGTTCATGAACAAACTCAAAACCTGCTTACAAGGATTCGAAAATGTCATTTCCACACCACCTGAGGAAGGGGGAAGCCTCCGAAAGCTTGTGGGATTAAAAATAAAATTGTTGGACGATAACTTGGTGTTGTAAAATTGTTTACAACTATTAACAGCACAGCTTACAGCTCTCAAAAGACACGACAGCAACCATTCCAGTCATTTTTTTTTCTGAGTTAGCTGCTCAGTCTATACTATGTAGATATGTGGTGTTTAAAACGAGGAAGGAGCATGTGAACTCTTAAATGTTGTTTTAAATACATTAAGTTGCTTGAATTTTTTCTATATTTTAAACAAACAGCACAATTTGTATTGACCTGACAACCAAGGGAAAGGTCAACAGCGCACACACACACACACACACACTCTTCTCTAGTAGCAATATTGCATTACAACCAGTACCTCCAGGCCACAAACACTGTTCCCCAGCCACCGACTCCACCCCTCTCGCGGGCCACTGTCTGGCGCTGAACCAGACCATTCGCAACCTTGGCGTCCTATTTTTTAAAATTCATTCATGGGGTGTGGGCGTCGCTGGCATTTATTGCCCATCCTTAATTGCCCTTGAGAAGGTGGTAGTGAGCTGCCGCCTTGAACCGCTGCAGTCTATGTGGTGAAGGTTCTCCCACAGTGCTGTTAGGAAGGGAGTTCCAGGATTTTGACCCAGCGACGATGAAGGAACGACGATATATTTCCAAGTCGGGATGGTGCGTGACTTGGGAGGGGAACATACAGGTGGTATTGTTCCCATGTGCCTGCTGCTCGTCCTTCTAGGTGGTAGAGGTCGCGGGTTTGGGAGGTGCTGTCGAAGAAGCCTTGGCGAGTTGCTGCAGTGCATCCTGTGGATGGTGCACACTGCAGCCACAGTGCGCCGGTGGTGGAGGGAGTGACTGTTTAGGGTGGTGGATGAGGTACCAATCAAGTGGGCTGCTTTGTCCTGGATGGTGTTGAGTTTCTTGAGTGTTGTTGGAGCTGCACTCATCCAGGCAAGCGGAGAGTATTCCATCACACTCCTGACTCGTGCCTTGTAGATGGTGGAAAGGCTTTGGGGAGTCGGAGGTGAGTCACTTGCTGCAGAATACTCAGCCTCTGGCCTGCTCTTGCAGCCACAGTATTTATATGGCTGGTCCAGTTAAGTTTTTGGCCAATGGCGACCATCAGGATGTTGATGGTGGGGAATTCGGTGATGGTAATGCCGTTGAATGTTAAGGGGAGGTGGTTAGACTCTCTTGTTGGAGATGGTCATTGCCTGGCACTTGTCTGGCACGAATGTTACTTGCCACTTATGAGCCCAAGCCTGGATGTTGTCCAGGTTTTGCTGCATAGGGGCACGGACTGCTTCATTATCTGAGGGGCTGTGAATGGAACTGAACACTGTGCAATCAGCGAACATCCTCATTTCTGACCTTATGATGGCGGGAAGGTCATTGATGAAGCAGCTGAAGATGGTTGGGCCTAGAACGCTGCCCTGAGGAACACCTGCAGCAATGTCCTGGGGCTGAGATGATTGGCTTCCAACAACCCTCCATCTTCCTTTGAGCTAGGTATGACTCCAGCCACTGGAGAGTTTTCCCCCTGATTCCCATTGACTTTAATTTTACTGGAGCTGCTTGGTGCCACACACGGTCAAATGCTGCCTTGATGTCAAGGGCAGTCACTCTCACCTCACCTCTGGAATTCAGCTCTTTTGTCCATGTTTGGACCAAGGCTGTAATGAGGTCTGGAGCCGAGTGGTCTTGGCGGAACCGAAACTGAGCATCGGTGAGCAGGTTATTGGTGAGTAAGTGCCGCTTGATAGTGCTGTCGACGACACCTTCCATCACTTTGCTGATGATTGAGAGCAGGCTGATGGGACGGTAACTGGCCGGATTGGATTTGTCCTGCTTTTTGTGGACAGGACATACGTGGGCAATTTTCCACATTGTCGACTAGATGCCAGTGTTGTAGCTGTACTGGAACAGTTTGGCTAGAGGCGCAGTTAGTTCTGGAGCACAAGTCTTCAGCACGACAGCTGGGATGTTGTCAGGCCAAATAGCCTTTGTTGTATCCAGTGCACTCAGCCATTTCTTGATATCACGTGAAGTGAATCAAATTGGCTGAAGGCTGGCTTCTGCGATGGTGGTGATATCGGGAGGAGGCCGTGATGGACCATCCTCGGTACTTCTGGCTGAAGATGGTTGCAAACGTTTCAGCCTTGTCCTCTGCACTCACGTGCTGGACTCTGCCATTCTTGAGAATGGGGATGTTCACGGAGCCTCCTCCTTCCGTTAGTTGTTTAATTGTTCACCACCATTCACGACTGGATGTGGCAGGACTATAGAGCATTGATCTGATCCATTGATTGTGGTATCGCTTAGCTCTGTCTGTAGCATGTTGCTTCTGCTGTTTAGCATGCATGTAGTTGTGTGTTGTAGCTTCACCAGGTTGGCACCTCATTTTTAGGTATGCCTGGTGCTGCTCCTGGCATGCTCTTCTACACTCCTCATTGAACCAGGGTTGAACCCATGGCTTGTTGGTAATGGTAGAGTGAGGAATATGCCGGGCCATGAAGTTACAGATTGTGCTGGAATATAATTCTGTTGCTGCTGATGGTCCACAGCGCCTCATTGATGCCCAGTTTTAAGCTGCCAGACCTGTTCTGAATCTATCCCATTTAGCACAGTGGTATTGCCACACAACACATTGGATGGTGTCCTCAGTGTGAAGACTGTGTCGGCAATAGGTAGATTGGTGAGGATGAAGTCAAGTAGGTTTCTCCCTCATGTTGGTTCGCTCACCGCCTGCCACAGGCCCAGTCTGGCAGCTATGTCCTTCAGGACTCGGCCAGCTCAGTCAGTGTTGGTGCAACTGAGCCACTCTTGGTGATAGACATTGAAATCCCCCACCCAGAGTACATTTTGTGCCCTTGCTACCCTCAGTGCTTCCTCCAAGTGGTGCTCAACATAGAGGAGGACTGATTCTTCAGCTGTGGAAGGGCGGGAGGTGGTAATTAGCAGGAGGTTTCCTTGCCCATGTTTGACCTGATGCCATGAGATTTCAGGGGGTCCGGAATCAATGTTGAGGACTCCCAGGGCCACTCCCTCCTGACTGTATATCACTGTACCGCCACTTCTGGTGGGTCTGTCCTGCCGGTGGGACAGGACATACCCAGGGATAGTGATGGAAGAGTTTGGACATTGGCTGAAAGATATGATTCTGTGAGTATGGCTATGTCAGGCTATTGCTTGACTAGTCTGTCGGACAGCTCTCCCAATTTTGGCACAATTCCCCAGATGTTAGTGAGGAAGACTTTGCAGGGTCGACTGGGCTTTGGTTTGCCTTTGTCGTGTCCGGTGCCTAGTGGTCCGATGCTGGGTGGTCCGTCCAGTTTTGTTCTTATGACTTTTTGTAGCAAGTTTGTACAACTGAGTGGCTTGCTCGGCCATTTCAGAGGGTGATTGAGAATCAGCCACATTGCTGTCGGTCTGGAGTCACATATAGGCCAGACCGGGTAAAGACGGCAGGTTTCCTTCCCACAAGGACATTAGTGAACCAAAGGGGTTTTTACGACAATCCGGTAGTTTCATGGCCACCATTACTGATACTATTTTTTTTAAATTCCAGATTTTATTTAATTAATTGAATTTAAATTCCCTAGCTGCCGAGGCGGGATTTGAACTCATGACTCCGACCCCATATCCGCTCCATCACCAAGACCGCCGATTTCCACCTCCGTAGCATCTCCCGTCTCCGCTCCAGTCTCAGCTGATCTGCTGCTGAAACCTTCATTCATGCCTTTGCTACCTCTAGATGTAACTATTCCAATGCTCTCTTGGCCAGCCTCCAATCCTCCACCCTCCACAAACTTGAGCTCATCCAAAACTCTGCTGCCCGTATCCAAACGTGCACCAAGTCCCGTTCACCCATCACCCCTGTGCTCGCTGACCTACATTGGCTCCCAATCCTGGAATGCCTCAATTTCAAATCCCTCCATGGCCCTGCCTCTCCCTATCTCTGTAACCTCCTCCAGTTCCTACAACCCACCGAGATCTCTGCGCTCCTCCAATTCTAACCTCTTGCGCATCCCTGACTTTCATCGCTCCATCATTGGCGGCTGTGCCTTCAGCTGTCTTGGCCCTAAGCTCTGGAATTCTTTCCCTAAACCTCTCTACCTCTGCCTCCCCCTTTAAGACGCTCCTTAAAACCCACCCATTTCCTGTCCTAATATCTCTTTATGTGGCTTGGTGTCAAATGCTGTTTAATTACGCTCCTGTGAAGTGCCTTAGGATGTTTCACTACGTTAAAGATGCTATATAAATGCAAGTTGTTGTTGTAGTTGGTGCTCACCATAAATCAGATGATATGCTGTTTGTTAAGAGCAGGGATATATCAGGTACTGTACACTATTATTCAGCTGCTAAGGTGAATCTATATTGCTTTTAGGCCAAGTCTAATTATTATTAAATAAACTTTGGGTGAGTTCATCCAGACTTCAACTGCTATTCAATTAAAAATGGAAAGGAACAAGTCATGTCATTCCTTTAAAGGGGCAGGAAATAGGCAATATTTTGCACCTAGAAAGGGATAGATTAAACACCCACACTCAAAGGGGAAAGAAAGGTCATGAAGAATAAATGGAATACGGATCAACATCCACAACATATGGAGCTTTTAGTGTGTTTTCTCAAGGTCAAGTGGCTCCAGATCAATTTTAAGACTACCAAAGTCATACCCCCCCCCCTCCGAGTGAATGTAGCTGTTCTAAAGCCCATGGAGCTTTAACCCAACGATAACATCAACCACGCAGGAAATAAGTGAGGGGACAAGGAGGATGTGAAGGCCTTAGAGAGGGTGACAGCAGACAGAGGGATCCACGGTACAGCAACCGAAGAAGAATCAAACTGGACTCCTCCGGAGGGTCGCTGCCCTAAGCTTGACATGTATGCTCAAGCTGTCAGGAGATGTGTCAACGCCAGATTCATCAGCCGCACTCACAAGACAGTCCAGCATGTCACCCGAGCACAACGCAACGCCATCGACGCTCTCAAGACCAACCGCAACATCGTCATCAAACCAGCGGACAAAGGAGGAGCCATCGTCACACAGAACAGAACAGAACGGACTATTGCAAAGAAGCATACCGACAACTGGACAACCAGGAACACTACAAACGGTTACCCGCAGATCCGACCAAAGAACACACCCACCAGCTCAACAAACTCATCAAGACCTTCAATCCAGACCTTCAAAGCATCCTATGTGCTCTCATCCCACGTACTCCTCGCGTGGGAGACTTCTACTGCCTCCCAAAGATACACAAAGCCAACACACCCAGACGTCCTATCGTATCAGGCAACGGAACCCTGTGTGAGAACCTCTCTGGATACGTCGAGGGCATCCTGAAACCCATCGTACAGGGAACCCCCAGCTTCTGTCGCGACACTACAAATTTCTACAAAAACTCAGCACCCACGGACCAGTTGAACCAGGAACACTTCTCACCACGATGGACGTCTGGGCACTCTACACCAGTATCCCCCACGATGACGGCATTGCTGCAACAGCCTCAGTGCTCAACACCAACAACAGCCAATCTCCAGACGCCATCCCACAACTCATCCGCTTCATCCTGGATCACAATGTCTTCACCTTCGATAACCGGTTCTTTACCCAAACACACGGAACAGCCATGGGGACCAAATTCGCACCCCAATACGCCAACATTTTCATGCACAAGTTCGAGCACGACTTCCTCACTGCACAGGACCTCCAACCAACGCTATGCACCAGATATATCGACGACATTTTTTCTTCCTATGGACCCACAGCGAAGAATCACTGAAGAGACTACACAATAACATCAACAAGTTCCATCCCACCATCAAACTCACCATGGACTACTCCTCAGAATCGGTTTCTTTCTTGGACACATGAATCTCCATCAAAGACGGGCACCTCAGCACCTCACTCTACCGCAAGCCCACGGACAACCTCACGATGCTCCACTTTTCCAGCTTCCACCCTAACCACGTCAAAGAGGCCATCCCCTATGGACAGGCCCTGCGAATACACAGCATCTGCTCAGACGAGGAGGAACGCGATGGACACCTACAGACGCTGAAAGACGCCCTCGTAAGAACGGGATATGACGCTCGACTCGTCGATCGACAGTTCCAATGGGCCACAGTGAAGAATCGCATAGACCTCCTCAGAAGACAAACACGGGACGCAACCAACAGAGTACCCTTCGTCGTCCAGTACTTCCCCGGAGCGGAGAAACTACGCCATGTTCTCCGCAGCCTTCAACATGTCATCGATGACGACGAACACCTCGCTAAGGCCATCCCCACGCCTCCATACTCGCCTTCAAACAGCCACCCAACCTCAAACAGACCATCGTTCGCAGCAAATTACCCAGCTTTCAGGAGAACAGCGTCCACGACACCACACAACCCTGCCACGGCAGCCTCTGCAAGACATGCCAGATCATCGACACAGATACCACCATCACACGAGAGGACACCACCCACCAGGTACATGGTTCATACTCCTGTGACTCGGCCAACGTTGTCTACCTCATACGTTGCAGGAAAGGATGCCCCGGAGCATGGTACATTGGCGAGACCATGCAGACACTGCGACAACGGATGAACGGACACCGCGCAACAATCGCCAGACAGGAGGGTTCCCTCCCAGTCGGGGAACACTTTAACAGTCAAGGACATTCAGCCACCGATCTTCGGGTAAGCGTTCTCCAAGGCGGCCTTCGAGACACACGACAACGCAAAATCGTCAAGCAGAAATTGATAGCCAAGTTCCGCACCGATGAGGACGGCCTCAACCGGGATCTTGGGTTCATGTCACGCTACACGTAACCCCACCAGCGGAAAAAAAAGATGTCTGTTTTTAATACAACTGCTCTCTCTCTCGCTCTCTCTCGCTCTCTCTCTCGCTCTCTCTCTCGCTCTCTCTCTCGCTCTCTCTCTCGCTCTCTCTCTCGCTCTCTCTCTCGCTCTCTCTCTCGCTCTCTCTCTCGCTCTCTCTCTCGCTCTCTCTCTCGCTCTCTCTCTCGCTCTCTCTCTCGCTCTCTCTCTCGCTCTCTCTCTCGCTCTCTCTCTCGCTCTCTCTCTCGCTCTCTCTCTCGCTCTCTCTCGCTCTCTCTCGCTCTCTCTCGCTCTCTCTCGCTCTCTCTCGCTCTCTCTCGCTCTCTCTCGCTCTCTCTCGCTCTCTCTCGCTCTCTCTCGCTCTCTCTCGCTCTCTCGCTCTCTCTCTCGCTCTCGCTCTCTCTCTCGCTCTCGCTCTCTCTCTCGCTCTCGCTCTCTCTCTCTCGCTCTCTCTCTCGCTCTCTCTCTCTCGCTCTCTCTCTCGCTCTCTCTCTCGCTCTCTCTCTCGCTCTCACTCTCGCTCTCTCTCTCGCTCTCCTCTCTCGCTCTCTCTCTCGCTCTCTCTCTCGCTCTCTCTCTCGCTCTCTCTCTCGCTCTCTCTCTCGCTCTCTCTCTCGCTCTCTCTCTCGCTCTCTCTCTCTCTCTCGCTCTCTCTCTCGCTCTCTCTCTCGCTCTCTCTCTCGCTCTCTCTCTCTCTTCTCGCTCTCTCTCTCGCTCTCTCTCTCGCTCTCTCTCTCGCTCTCTCTTCTCGCTCTCTCTCTCGCTCTCTCTCTCGCTCTCTCTCTCGCCTCTCTCCTCTCTCTCGCTCGCTCTCTCTCGCTCTCTCTCGCTCTCTCTCGCTCTCTCTCGCTCTCTCTCGCTCTCTCTCGCTCTCTCTCGCTCTCTCTCGCTCTCTCTCGCTCTCTCTCGCTCTCTCTCGCTCTCTCGCTCTCTCTCGCTCTCTCCTCGCTCTCTCTCGCTCTCTCTCTCTCGCTCTCTCTCGCTCTCACTCTCGCTCTCTCTCGCTCTCTCTCGCTCTCTCTCGCTCTCTCTCGCTCTCTCTCGCTCTCCTCTCGCTCTCTCTCGCTCTCTCTCGCTCTCTTTGTCTGTGTAATCTGACCCATTGTGAATACTGGGATGTAACGTTTTCTGTGGCTAATCTGTCTGAACACCAACGACACCTTTGATTGCTGTGACCGTCTCCCAGCCTAATATATGCTATGCGATTTTAGAACCTCACTCACCTGACGAAGGAGGTAAGCTCCGAAAGCTTGTGATTTTCAAATAAAACTGTTGGACTATAACCTGATGTTGTAAGATTGCTTACATTTGTCCACCCCAGTCCATCACCGGCATCTCCACATCTTAGAGAGGGTGCAGAAGAGATTTACCAGAATGATTCTAGCGATGAGGGACTTCAGTTACATGGATAGACTGGAGAAGCTGGGGTTGTTCTCCTTAGAGCAGAGAAGGTTGAGAGGAGATTTGATAGAGGTATTCAAAATCATGAAGGGTCTGGACAGAGTCGATAGAGAGAAACTGTTGCCATTGGCAGAAGGGTCAAGAACGAGTGGACATAGATTTAAGGTGATTGGCAAAAGAACCAACGGTGATACAAGGAAAACCTTTTTCACGCAACGAGTGTTTATGATCTGGAATGCACTGCCTGAGGGGATGGTGGAGGCAGATTCAATCATGGTTTTTAAAAAGGAATTTGATAAGTACTTGAAGGGAAAAAAATTGCAGGGCTCCGGGGATGGGGCAGGGAGTGGGACGAGCTGAATTGCTCTTGCAGAGAGCCAGCACGGACTCATTGGGCCAAATGGCCTCCTTCCATGCTGTAACAATTCAATGATTCGACATAGTGGTCCTCTACTGAGTTAAACTTTTCACACTTACACATACACCAAGAACATATATTTTTTTTACATCAGCATATATATTTTGGACGGACACTTGACTTCCTTTTAACTTTAGTCCCTGTAAAACAGGTGTACACGCTCACCACCTGACATTCTTAAAACCAGTCATAACAAATAAACGCAAGCCACAGGCACGGAATAGAATTGCTTTGCTGATTCTAATGCCTCAAGGAAATGTAAAAGATTTCAAGTTAAAATTAATATCCAGTAACCATACATGCATAAATAACTAGGCAAACAAGGAAACTAACAGTTTTAAACCTTAGAACACCATTTAAATTATTGTACCTCATTGTATTGCTGAATTAGAAATCATTAAA